>NC_046664.1:66382932-66389359 GCF_010883055.1 Belonocnema kinseyi
TTTATTTAAGCAATTTTTCTGGACAAAACATCTCATTTCTAATTAATTAGTTGAGGCCATTTAGAACAAGTGAAACCTTTGGCTGTTTAATAGAAAAAGGTATCTGAACAAATGATCATTGTTGAAAAAATGATAATTGTTGAAAGAATTATGGATAAGTAATGACAACAAATTCGACATTTTCTTTCTCTTAGCCAAATTACTATACAGCGCACCGCAACCGCACGTGACAAAAAATTGTTTAAGCAAATTGAAATTGTTAAAAAAAATTAGGTGAGTGGTTCAACTACAAGACAAACCAAAACTTGATGAAGTTTGTTGAAAAATGTTTTTAAAAAAATTGTCTAGCGTATTCCGGTCTACAGTTACATTTACACAATTAAAATTATTAAAACAATTACAAAAAAGTGAATCGACTGTGTTGGTTTTGATAAATTTTTTATTAGTTCATCTCATTCTGAGAACACCAAAAATTTAAAATAAAATGGTAGAAAGTAACTGTTTGAACGATTATTAATTACTAAAAAAATACATTAACATTTTCAATTTGTCCATTGAAGATGATCTGGAAAAAAACTACAGAACAGTAATAATTACGACTTATAAGTCGTAAAATGCTTGATCCACGTTTATAGAGTGGATTTCTGGGCATTCTGGAAGGGGGTGAAGGAGTCGGGGAGTCAAATGAAAAAATAAATGCATGCGTTATATTAGGGATATTTACTTTTTTAGAGAACTTCACAAAACTGAAGGATACCGTTAAAAAATTCGAACTTTACCTTTTTTTAGCCTTCATACTGTCACGCCACGTGAATCGCTCAAGATATTTATTTTTTAAACTACGTACTATCCCTTTGAACGTTTTGAATTACGGAGAAGCTATTCCAGATCATTTAATGCCCTTATGCAATTCTTTCATGTGAGTTGACAAAATTTCAAATTCCACAAAAACAGAAATTAGAGATACAACTGTAAAATACATTTTCCGTGTAAAGTATTTACGCACGAAGCACTTTTAGCTTTTAGCTTAAAAATGAATTTAGCCTACATTTTCTACATGTACTACTTATAATTATGTACTTACCATTATTTCATATACCAGCGTTAAAAATTGGAAACGCTTTCAACATAGAAATAAAAATGTTTTGTAAATTATTAATCACAAGTACACGAGTTTTCAAAAAGAGCGCGATTCTTAAACTTTGAAATCGAAATTAGAGAAAAAAATGAATGGGAAGCTAACCGCCTCTTCTGATGCTTTCACAATCTAGAGCCACCATCTTACGAACTTTCTCGCAATCACTGATTTCATTGGTTACTTCTCGCGAAGCCACGTATTGCTGCGTGCGCAGTGGAAAAAGCAGGTGCATAGCGCGCGCTTATTTGAATTGTCTAAAATATGAAAATTGATTGTTTTAAGCAAATAATAATTATAAAACGCATAAAAATACGTGTTTCATTGGAAAATATACTTTCGCACTCATAAATATAATAATAATTTCATGTCACTGCCGAAAACATGTTATTCCTTCGGACATCAAAGCAAATCATACGCAGTCCAAGTATAGGGTGAGCTCTGAATCATGGTAGCGAGCGCTACACTCATGACCGGAGTAGCAACCACTCCGATTGGAGCGAGGACACACCGGCACAGCGCAGACGCCACGCTAGTCAGTCGGTATAACAGATAACACCTATAGCTGTCTGTCGCGTCGCCGCGTTGGTCGCGTATGCGCATCGCTCCCATATTGTTTGATGCCTCGTAGTCTCATTTCTTGCCTGACGGTTTTTTTTTGCTTATGTTTTTTTTCACGTTCTGAAAGAATGTCATCGAGTGCAATTGTCACACACGCGTACGTGTCATACCTCGCGGATAAAGAAAGAGAAATTGTCTCATTGCAGTTTGCAAATTGTAACCTCTTAACAGTCACGTGTGGAAAAACCGTTATGGTTAATTAGTTCAACGAAGAAACAGAGGTGTATGAAAAATATGAGGCCTACATTTATTATCTGGGAAGTAAGTATATATTATTTCATATTGAGAGTGATTTCATAAAGAAATATCGATTTTTAAATTTATTTTAAAATGGAAAATATACCTCCAACAAATTAAGTTAGAAAACGAAATAATTCTTCAAACTCGCAATCTGAGAAAGATTTTACAGCTTCTAAATTGAAATGCCTTTAAATTAAAAAATCTTCGGGCTCTTATGTCATCTTTGGCAGCCACGTGCACATTTTCTGTTTATGAACTCAATTAAGATTTATTATTATTATTTTGCCGGATTTAAATTTTCTCTTCGGGCATATTTTGCCGAATCTTAATTTTCTCTTCCGCCGGTGCTAAAAATGTCTCTTAAACATATTTAAATTGCTCAAAAATACTAATAGTAATAATAAATAAGAAGTGGCAAAAAGATTTTTGCAACTTTTTATTGTTTTCGATTTTTAGAAGTTACGGAAAAGGAGTTCGAGATGTGACCCATCACTTTTCTGTGATCAGTCGCTAGCACTTGTTTTTTTAAGGGCGATCTGGAAAAAGGGTTCGAGGCGTGACCACATTTTGAGCTAAACAAGTTGCCAAAACCATCTTGCCCCTTTTGTTTTATTATTATGTTTCTGTTATTCTTATTTTTGATCAATTTAAATATGTTTAAGAGCCTTTTTTAGCTGTACAGTAATTCATTTTTAACTGTACAAATTCAACAATTTCAGATAAAGAACGATCAGGAGAGAATTAAACAATGAAATTATTAAGAGCGTTCGTAAAATAACTGCAGATCAGTACAATAAAAATTAGGCAGCTTTAAATTGAAATTTTTTGCAAAGTGTGGTTTGAAATTCAAAACTTAAAATATTGTACCACTCTATTATTATAATATTTAAGCGTCAAGAGTTAAATATTATTAAATTAAAAACATTTTAAAATAAACAATTTTTGATTGTATGAATTCTTCAAGAATCTGCCCACAACACGTTGGAAGGGAGCTGGAGTTTGACCAACATTTTTTCTGTGACCATTCACAGGGGTGTCTCCCCCCACGAGACGTTGGCGGTGGATGGGGGTTTGAACAACATTATTTCTGTTGCCGGTCATAAGGGTGGCGTCCTGACCACCACGAGAATTTAGGAAGGGTAAGGGTACAACCCACGTTATTTCTATGAGACATAGGGGTGTCTTGCCCCCCCCCACCCCACGAGACGTGGGAAAGGAGTAGGAGTTTGAACAACATTATCTCTATATCCGGTCACAGAGGTGCGTTGCTGCTCATCGCGAGACTTTGGAAAGGGATATGGGTTCAATCTAAATTATTTCTGTAACTAATCACTGGCATGCGTTCCTACCCAACACAACTATTATGAAAATTATCAAAAGTTACCGATCTAGAAAGGGTTAGGGATTTAATCAAAATTATTTCTGTAACCAGTCCCACGAATGGATTTGAACATTATTTCTGTGTCCGGTCACAGGGATGCCTTCCTGTCCACCACGAGACGTATACACTACGTAAATGTAAACGGTAAACTAACAAACTAGAAAGCCTTTATTTCAACTACCTCAAAGTCTAAAAAGTCACTGGTTATGAAGTTTAAAAATTTAAAAACGAATTTTAGAAGCCAGAAAATTATTCAAAAGCTTTCAGATTGCAGAGAGGTCGTTACCAAATAATTTTTAAAGTGGCAAATTGAAAAAGAGTCACGGAAATGATTTATAAAATCGAGCAAAAAGTATGTCATATGAGAAATGTGAAAAATATTGAGTCGACAAAGTTTTGCATAGTTTTGTACAACCATCCACCTATTTTATGGTAGTGAGACTGATGTCCAAGAGCAAGTTGAGGCTGCTGAAGCAAACGGAACTCGTCTGAAGATTCTTCCACAGAAAGTTCTTCAGTCCCTAAGCCAAGAAGAACCACATGATTTAGATGAGGAATCAGAAAGAAAGGTGCAGTAAGGCGTTCTGATTGCGAACTTGGTTTTTCATTTTCGTATTACATTTTCAAATTCAAATTTTACTTAGTAATTATTATTTCCAATGTATGATAAGAAACCTATATTCTAGACGGCAAAAGTAGAATTTTCAAAATCAAAAATGAGAGTGGCCATTCTTCAGAAAAAAAGTGGTGATATCTTGTTGGACTCTAGAGAGACCTTACAGTTGGTTGAGGCGAACGAAAACTTTGAAGACGGGGCTGAGGATTATGAGGATACGCTAAAAAATAATACAGACTTCCTAACGGAGAAAACGTATTAAGATTCACGAAATTGTTAATGAGCAGGTATTAAAAATAACTATAATTTAAATTAATTAAAAGAAAAACAACTTGTAGCCAATTACCATGAAATAGGGAAGAATCTGTTTTAATTTTGAACTTCTTAGACTCGTCGTTGAGGCTATGTAATTCCTGGGTTACCTGAGTTAAATTTCGTAATTTCTCTGTGGGTACCTGAAACAAATTTTGTTAGTTGAAACTGTCAAAAGTTGGTGTTTCATGAAGAAAAATTTAACTAAATAAAATTGAGTATTTTCTTAGCGATAAAGTGCCAGGGTTGTTAGAAGACCTGGACGACCTAAAAAATCATGGATTTTGTAGAAAATCTTTAGTTCTTTTTTCAAATCGCACTTATCTCGATGTCTTCATAATTATTTTATACGTTCTTCAGAATTTCAAATTTGTGAGATGCTAGCAAGGGTTTGATTAATCTTGAAATCTGTCGAGCAAGCCTTTGTAAAGTATTTGCAAAATCTTTTGTAATACGTTGGAATTTTTGTGAAGCGGCAAACTTCATACTTTTCAAGAAGTCTCTATTATACCTACTTGACATATACATAACTATTAAATATTTGTGAAATAATTTCATATATTTATGAAATATTTGAAATCTTTGTGAATTCTTTGAAATCTTGTAAATATTCCTAAAATCTTTTTAATTCTTTTGCAATATTTGTGAAATCATAGAAATCTTTAAGAAATTTTTTTGGAATATTTTTGAAATGTTTTGGAGACTTTTTACATTTGTTTGAAATACTTGAAATATTTCTGAAATCGTTGAACTTGTTGTGAAATACTTTGAAATCCTTCAGAATTTCATTGAATTTTTAAAAATGTTTACGAAATATTTGCAAAATCTTTCAAAAGTTTTGATAAATTTGTGAAGTGTTTTGTAATCTTAGTGAATTGTTTAATATCTTTCTGAAATCTATTGAAATTTGAGAATTCTGTGGAATCTTTCTTCCATCTTTTAAAATATGTTAAATCTTAAAAACTGATACAACCTGAAAAGTCGAATGCTGAACCTCTGATTTGATAGGAATTGATTTTGTACGGACCATTCAAAATTGTTCTGGCCACAGAGATTTGGGGTAAAGACTTAAAAAATATATGCCTGGACCAAAAGAAAGCCTCATCCCGCCATCAAGGACAAATAAGGAAAAAATTCCCAAAGAAAATGCTCGAAGCCATACAAGGTAACATGTTTCTTTGCATTCAATAACTTTGCATAAAAGAGCTTTTTCTATAAATAATTTTGTAATTCATTTTCTTCTTTTAGATGTTTTAGAGACAAACTTCGCTCGCAGGGCTATAAAGGGAGCCGAAAGCTCGAGCAGTTAGTGAAAGCAGTCCGAAGAACGTTAACTAATAAAGTGAACGATCTGAACAAGAAGAAAGAATGTTTCTTGGACACCGCGCATTCATACATATATTAAAAAAAATGTATCTGGAAGCATTTTCATAAGGAAACTCTTTCTTTCTTTACAGATAACAGGCGCAATGCCGAGTAAGTGTTCATAGCAATAAAAAAGCACTACAATTCTATGGGATATAACGACAAAGAAAAAAATAAATTATATTTTTTTCAGCCAGTCCACGTTTGGCTATCCCATTTTCCACACTCGATCCAAACTGAGATACATTTTTTCGATTGAATCCGAGCCAATCGTGTATTTAGCTTATTTTAAATCTTTAACGTGTAACAGGATAAACTTTTCTTTTTAAATAAAAGGTGAAACAGGTGCTGACAAAGAAGCATACATTTGTGAATAAAAAATGCATGTCGGCCATAGGAAATGCTTTATTTCTCTAGATATCTTTATTACTTATCCTATTTGATTGGCTTAGAATATTCTAGAAAATTTAGCACGGAAGCGAACCACTTCAACCGTGGAATGTTCTCTAATAATACGAGGGTAGTTCAATAAGTCCTTAGAATGAAGTATAAAAACAATTTTTTTTTGGGTAATTTTTTTTTTATTTTTCAACGTAATCTCCTTGGAGCTCCTTACAGAGGCAATGACGTCTTCGTTGTCTGGAAATCTCTGTCTACCGAGCCATTTTTTCAAGTTTGGAAATAAGAAAAAGTCACTGGGGGCTAAATCTGATGAATACGGTGGGTGTTCGACCAATTCGAATTTTAGTTCTTCAAT
>NC_046664.1:66389459-66410632 GCF_010883055.1 Belonocnema kinseyi
ATATATCTAGTCGGGAGTGGTGCTGACTGAAAACAGATTATTTGGAGCGATTCGCGCGCCATCTGTTGGTCATTCTAAGGACTTATTGAACTACCCTCGTATGTTTCTTTATCCTAAGGTTCCACAAGTTTTTAGACTGCACAATAATGTTTTTCACGAGTTATTTGCGCATTAGTAATTAAAGCCAGGCATTTTTCATACAAATTTTCATTTATAAGAAAGCAATAAATCGAATCAATAGACGAAAAGAAGTGTACGTAGCCCTCCATATCGAATTTTAACTATACACCGGCATCTTTTGCGCATTAAATGAGTGTTTATATATGAGGTAGCAATAAGTTATTCTTTTTTTTTATAATAAATAACTGGAACCTGCACGGAGAGAAGTTTGGTCACGCCAATCTCTGAGTGAATAGTACAATTTTGTTTAGTAGAACGGCTCCACTGATTCGGGGGACCCATTACCCCGAACAGACCAAACCGTTTAACTGATAGTAAAGTCGAGACGCTTTGCACACGCGGCGCTTGCGGCACAGTTCCGCTCTTGAGCAGCCTAAGAAAGTATAGCATCCACGTTTCAAAATAACTCATCTCCGCAAGTTTGGGGTAACCAGTGGCCCGAATTAGGAGCACACACCACACTACACCGAAGGGCAGAAAATCTCTCACCGCTAGCGCGAAGGTTTTACGTAAGTTCTCTCGATGTGTTCATGTATATATTTACCTCTTACAATTGTGCACTATTTTTATTCTTGACTTTAGAAGGACCCTCCGAGAAACCTTAGCAGAATGGTCTCGATGTCGCGAGAGCCACTGTAACAGTCACTCCGTATCCTTCTTGCAAAAGTGGATTAGAATCAACCTAACTTGCCTACTATACAAAATTAGCCACATAACTTTTGCTTAAAATGTATTACTAAATAATTTCAAAAAAAGGAAATTTGACGAAAATTGCCAACCTATGATTAATTTTTCCGCAAAACTTTATTTCCGAACAACCGCAGATGGCGACCTTTATTTTTTAAAAGGAAAAAGTTTGTAATGTATCGATCAATGTTAAATACACAGACCAACATGGTTTTGTTGTTGGAAAGTGGAGGGTCATTTCCAAGTTACCCCAATTTGAAATTACGAGATATGTCCCATTATGTCTTAAGCATTTGCTTTAAATACTTTAAGGCAGACATCAACTACCCCAAACACTCACAAGTACAAATATTCTAAAAAAAACACCCAGTAAAAAATGTCTGCCTCAAAGTATTTAAAGCAAATGCTCAAGGCACAATGGGACATATCTTGTAATTTCAAATTGGCGTAACTTGGTAAAGAAAAATGGTAATTGAACTATGCGAATCTCAAATTAAAGAGAAAGAGCAGTACTATATGATACAATTGAAGAAAAGATCCCAAAAAATGGTGTGTCTTCTGCAAATAACCTCAAAAGTAGCAAAAACTGCTATTTTTTGGATACATAACCTCAAATATCTTAAAATCCAGACGTGATGGGCCGATTCTGACCCCGGATTCGGATTTTACGTAAAAAAACTCTTTGGAAATGACCCTCCACTTTCCAACAATTGACATGACCCCATTAGTTGCAGGCCTGTGATATCGTCCCTTTTTATATACTTACAAAATTATTCATTTATGATTGTGGGCATTAAAAAATCATCTTTAAAAATTACACGTGGTACAGTTATAGAGTATTTTGCTTGCAAAAAAATAAACTTCTGTGTATTCACCTAAATCTGATCATGTCAGTGGCGTGAATAACAAATAAAATTATAAAAACAAGAAGAAAAATGTCACACTAAAGTGATAAGAATCTGAATTCCCTCAGTTTTTCCTAACTAGCCTCGATTGCGACAACCAAATTTATTTTCTTGGACTGATTTATGAAATGTTAATATCAGTATCTCAGAAGAACAATCTTGAATTTAATCTATGCAATAAAGAGTACAGAAAACAC
Source organism: Belonocnema kinseyi (assembly GCF_010883055.1). Classification (NCBI taxonomy): domain Eukaryota; kingdom Metazoa; phylum Arthropoda; class Insecta; order Hymenoptera; family Cynipidae; genus Belonocnema; species Belonocnema kinseyi. The sequence goes on from NC_046664.1 coordinate 66,391,429, forward strand.
AAAATGAAGCAAAAGAATAAGTACCAGTTAAACTGTTAACCACATTTTTATCAACGCTATAATCAGCTTCTGCTCTAATTGCATAAAAATGGCAATCGTTCAAACCATGGGCTTCACCTTGATGGTCATTCTTTATTCTATTGGTAAATATAATACTATAATATATCTATGGTATATAGTTCCTGATAACATTTATGAATAGCTCCGGCTTATAAATACTCTGAAAATGAATTTTTCATAATTAGGGACTAATTTTACGTTAACCCTATTTTTGGAAAATGCACTTTTTTTAAGAATTATGGGTAGATTTAACATAGTTTTAGTGTCCCTGATACTTTTTAAAAATATTTCCCAAAAATTAAACTCAACCAAAATTTTCAAAAGATAGAGCCAGCCCCCGCTTTTAAACATATGAACTTTTTCTTTAATATTCCTGTAGATCCAAAATATTTCTAGAGTTCTAAAACAAAATAATTTAGAACAATTAGAAAATTCGAAATTTAAGCAATTTTGAAAATGCCAAAATTTCAGAGAAATTTTTCGAAAGAGTTCTACAAAAAAATATAATAACATTTTTCAATAAACTTAAAATCTAAAATACTACAAAAATTTACACATACCCAAAAATTTAAAAATTTTTAATTTTGAGAATTACAGGTGTCCGAGTAGATTCCCAGTAATCTAAAAATTGCATTTTTCAAAACGGCGGAAACTTGTCCGCCTTTTTCGAATTCTGCTTACTAATCGAGGACAGACAAACCGATGCCATCACCAACCTTTGGTTTTTGGTTTCAATGGTTTTCAACAGGTGAAGATATGTTTCAAAACTGAGGCAAAACTGTCCCCGATTTTAAATGGTTGATCTCAAATTAAAAGTACTTATAAAGTACTTATAAAGTTCTGTAAGAAAGCATGCAAAATAAAACCTGTCCAATTTTGACATTAAGTGTTCCTTATGTCCAAGATACTTTAAAAAAGATTAATATTTTTTTTCTTCTTGGAGAGTTAAGTTCGCAGTCAAGAGTCCAGACCTAACAACACCCGAATTTTTGGTGTTCCTCGTGGTGGCTCACATTGTTCTGACACACAATATTTTCCTGTCAGATCTAATTTTCCTGCCAGGTCTAATTCTCCTGCCAGGTCTACTTCTGCTGTCGATCCTCCTTTTCGTACCAGATCCAGGTCTCCTCATACCAGGGACCTTCCGTTTACCCCATGCCAACCCAAGAAAAAATTGTATTATCCGAAATCAATAGTGACGTTTTTGCAATATTGAAAAAAAATATTAGTTTTGCTGGTATATATACATATATTCATCAGGTACGCACTAGGGTACGGGCAAGAATAAACATAAAAAGCGGCGGGATCAGCCCATTAACTCCAAATGAATTCAGGTTGATTCCAGTAGGGTCCACACGCAAAGTCGGTGCTAATTTTAGAGTTAGCTGTGTGACATCATGATCTCCTCCACCATTAATTCAATACAAACCTATAATAAGACAATATTAAACTTGTGTGATCCGTAGTCGTCCTAGAATGTTGCAAGTATCTGGTCATCATACAAAATCATAATAAAAAGTGCATGTATCATAGTTTCCAAGGATTTAATCTTTGTTTTTCTCGATAAAAATATACATTCAAATAACAGGATCCAATTTTTCTTGCATTTTTCAAATTTCGAGAGTTTGCTTTGTCAAATGCAAACTGTTTAATTGTCAACTTGGCAGAAAAAGGTGATTTATGTATATGAGTATCAAAGTTTCTAAAATCTTTATTAAAGAAGAATCTTAACAATTTTTAATAATCTTCATTTTAGAAAATAAATAAATAACTTGAATTTCACAACTGTGTTGAAATGTGGTGGCATTGAAAATAAGAGCCAAGTATATATCTTATCTTGAATCTTGTTTTATATCTAGCATATTTCAACACAGTTGCGAAATTCACCTATTTAATTTTAAAAAATGCTCGTATCCAAAATTAAATCGACGTAAAATCGACAATTTTCTAAGTATCACATGCCCTTAATAAATGCATAATGCGCATTAATAAAATATCTTCAAAAATTTATTATTTCCGTAGCTTTAATATTTTAATCGATTCTATTTTTTCACGTATCTGAAGATCATAACTGTCTCCATAAATTATCACAGCTTTTTGTTTGCTATTCCATAGTAGATAACGAAAATGTCTCTGGCATCCGTCAATTTAAGAAACAATTTTAAATCCTACCGAATATGAATAGAACTACTATTTTTTGAAATATTCTACAGTAAAATCTTCTTAAATTTACAATAACTTGAAAACATTTTAACTAAACCATCTGTTTGAAGTTTTTCCTCGAAATTAGAATTACTTCAAGTTAGCTACATTATTGTAGCAAAATGTTATGATGGATAATGATTTAAACACGTAAAACATGATAATTCAGAATTTATTAAGTTAAATGTGAATTTTTCATTGAAAAAGCAATTTTTAATTCAAGATATAAAACATTAAGTACTTAAAAGTTTAGCAATAATTGAATGTGTATTATTTTAATTAATGAACAATTGTCTTTTTATTCTGTAGATTTAAGAAAGGTTTGTTTAAAACAGTGCTCTCTTAGATATGCGTTATCTACCAAGAATCAGCAAATAAAAATCTGTTCCAGTTTATTAATACGGCTTAAATTACCGGATGCATACTAAAAATTAGCATCTGCGAAAATATTTAAATTATGGGAATAATAATTTTTTTAAACATATCATGCTAACGCGCACAACCAAGGCGTTTATCGATCGATATTAAATTAATTATAATTTTTTTTAAATGGTCATTTTTCCGCTGCTTGAGCGACTTACAGTAAAAAATTAAAAACTTTTCCATACGTATGTGCAAGAAGCTGCACATACGCTGTACTTCCGAAACATTTGTTCTACTGAATCTACACAACACTTTGTGGCGTTGTAGAACTGAACTGTTTTATGAGTCTTCTTCTCCTTGCTCGTATCAATTTTGACTCTATCGAGCCTACTAAGCTTGTGCGTTTTTGTTTATGTTTTTTGAGCCAGATTCTTGGATCTGAAGAAATTATCATAAGTGATGTTTTTTCCGTTGTTGAGATACGCTTCGCCTAGACGCAGAATTACGTGCTCTACCAGGGACCTATCTGCAGGCCTCTCATCGTCCTTTCCTAGGTAAAGAATATGTTCAAAATGTATCTCTCAGTGGCATCTGCTAGCATCCAATATTTCATGCCACACTTACCAGGTTTGTTGCTCATATTTGAGTAAATGAGTAGTTATCAACGATTTGGTTTCATAGTTCTGATACAAGGCAAAACTATTCCGTGCCCCTGTCGCTGCGCTCGAGATTCCTTGTCATCAAAGCGAATGTACTTCATTATTTCAAGGAACCTGTGCCTAGACATAGCCTCCGAAACGAACGGAGGCCCCCACTTTTGGCGCTACATCCCTATGACCTCTAAGGTGCGAAATCAATAAGCCCCTCGAGCATACAGAATCCCAAGGAACGCAATAAGTTCCTCTAATGAAACAGACCAAGTGGGGTTGTTCAGTACACGCCGAGCCTCTATATGCGTGTATTTTTTAATAAGACGTAGCATGGGCTCATTTATGATAAGTCTCAAAGCATAAAGAAGGTCGTCATTGTCTATCTCACGCTTAGCTTGTCATGATGGTTCAGGAACGTCCCTCAAAATGTTCTGAGCATTTCGCCTTCCAGGAGTAGCTGCCCCCCTCCAAGCCTTTAAACTGCCATCGTCCGCACGCGTGGTCGTCCGCGGTCCCGCCCGCGTTGCCGAGCATCTGCTGAGACAACAGATAATATGATTATATCGTCCCTGAGCCATGGACCGCAAATTTTGAGCCAATAAAGATGCTGATTTGTACTTACAAGTATTTTCTGGAGCATCAGCTTGGCTATCATCTTCTGATTCACTACTGTCAGGGGAATCTCGTGAGGGATCCCTCTCAGGAACAAATTCGCTATCACTCGACGAGTGACCAGCAGTGTCAGCATCTTCACTCCCCTCGTCATCGGATTGCGGGGGAGAAATGGTGAGTTCTTCGAGATACTTATAGATTTCAGCGTTAGTCAGACCTCGCCGACGCGCCATTACGCCTCGTTAGACACGCAAAAACAATCGGAGCAAAGGCGGAGTCTACTTTGGCTGCTCACTGTAGCGCGCCGTGATGCGTGTTCCGACATTTTTCGCTGTGTATTCACCACTGACGGGACGTTATAAATTAACAGTGTATCTTATGTTTACTGTTTTTACCCCCCCCCCCCCCCAATAATTTGGAGACGGATATATGATGGCAAGAGATGGTATGCGATCTTTAAACCAGTGTTATGACAGGGCCTATACGCGAAAACTCTATGGGAGTCATATGAACACGCTTGGTCCTTACAATTAATAAAAAAAATTACAATTTTTTTCGCGCAAAAATTCTGAATTTTTTTTGGATAATCTAGGGCCGAAATGAATGAAACTCAAATAATTTGAAGAGAATCGGGCTGAAAATGTGAGACTGGCGGTCTTTTGAATGTGTCGAAGGGTCAATGGACCCCTCTTGGTCCTTATAGTGTTAAATTCCACTAGGCAGCCGCAAGCGAATGGACATGTCGAGAGGAATAATCACACACTTTTGTCAACGGTTCAAGCACGCTTGAACGATGCCAGAGTAAAAGAATGGGACAAAAGGTTGAAGAAGGTGCAGCGAGATCTAAATAAATCGCTTAATCAAACGAGCTACGAGCTTAGAGAAATCGTTTATATGAAATCGGTACCAGCGTAGGGGGACTGTGTTAGTTCAAAATTTTTAAATAACAATTGAAATTCAAAGTTGACAAAATTTATTAGGAATAAAACAGATACAGTGCACTGCAATACACCCTCTTTAAACAGCTGCCGAATCCATACTTGTGTTCTTTTTGTGAGCGTATAAAGCAGCGAACTTTATCCAGAAATGACTCACTTTGCGACGACCGAAAGTCTCAGCCGAAGGGACTTCATTTTAAAAGACCAGTTTTAAGAAGACCACGTACGAACAGTTTAAAATCGGTGGCGTGCGCTGCTATCCGATACCGCAACGTGAGCGACTTCATGAATCAATACATTGTGATATTGCATTTTGCAACTCACAAGGCACATGTTATGGTAAAGTTTGAGTTAAAGACAATTCATGAAGTTGTGACTTATATTTCCACTATGCACCACTGAGACTACGCGATAATCCATGATTCCTTTGCTCCATGTTACCTTCCTAAAACCACGCCCTCTACCGGATTATCCTACTTTTGATTTCAGCTAGTGGGAAAGCAATAGAGAAAGTCAGATTCCGGTACACCATAACCTCAAAATATAGTTTGTTTTAGTCAAGCTAAATTTAGAGTTTGAAAGTTAGAATTGTAGTTTTGTTGGTTTTTGAGATTCTGGCGCCCAGCATTGTTTATTAAAAGGTTATCTTGAAGTTTCGTTTCCGAGGGTGTATTAATTCTCTTTGTATAATTTGTATAATTTCCACACAGATGGCTCTAGTGAAAAATAATTTGGTGAATTTTTTATTAGGATTTTATATTTTTATAATTAGTAATATTTGAACCAAGAAAATATTTTACGTTAAAGAGATGTAATTTTATATAGAAATGTGTATATACAGCAGTAGTAAAAGCCTTAATTAGAAGAAAATTTTGTGTTGTTGTGTTAAAGGCTTTCATCAATCGGCACCAAATTAAAGGTTTCGGTTTCCATAATTTTTACCGCCCCTCCCTACTGTGTACCGATATCAATAAGTCCTTTACCTAAGAATGTAAATATTGCTTTTAAGGCCATGTGTTGAAAAACCGCCAGTTTTTCTATTTCTCAACTTATATTCACACGAATCGCCACATCCAGTTGAAAATTTGGAATAAGAAACAAGAAGCCCTAAGAATGGTGGGTCTGGTCCTAAATTTGTACAATTATCAAAAAAAACTTTTGTTACAAATAATTTTTTTTTGCTTTTTTTATAATTATTTAAGTTTAGGACCAGAGCAACCTTTCTTAGTCCTTCTTATTTATCATCCCAAATTTTCAACTCGATGTGGCACTTCGTGTGAAAATAAGTTGGTAAATAAAAAAGGTGGCAGTAAGGTAGGAATCTGGTCACGTGACCCACTCAACACATGGCATTAATGCCTAATCTCTAATTTTTTAATCTGTTCCAAACTATACGAGTGAATAAAAACATATCCAAGATCAGTTTTTGTGTCAACTTTTGAAAACCAATTTAAATAATCTCAGTCACTACCGCGCACGGTGCAAGTCACTTTTAAATTTGCGTATGAACTGCACAAAGTTAATACCAGCATAAGATCGTGTACTGCAAGAAAAAAACAATACTTCGTTTCTTGTTTCAGAGTTGAGTTCCCAATTCGAGAGCTTACCCAATGGTGAACCTCTTCCCGGTTTTCCTCGTCTTTTTTTCAATTCTTCTGACAGAAATCGTTCTTCTGCCGAGCCTCCTCTTCCTGTCAGGGATAGGTCTCCTCAAGCCAGACATCCTTCTTGGTACATTCTTGGATTTCACCCTGATGACTTTAAATCTATTCGGCTTATTTCAAACACGAATCCGCAGAGGGTATTTGAAATTCGGAAATATGCTTTTCCTGCCGATAAACCAATTGAATTGAAAACAGCATATAATGCCTCTGCACCCGTGCCAATAGAAGAGCGATATGTTTTAACAACATCCACTGGTGACGTCGTAGCAATCTTTGAGCGTAATAACACAATTCTTCGTGGATTATATACACGTATTAAAGGTATTCCAAAACGAGCAAAAATAAACATGGATAGCGGCGAGGTTACTAGGTTGGACCAATATGAAATGAAGGAAATTGTGATAAGCAAAAAGAACCCAATCTTCAGTAATTATAGAGTAGTACATGTAAAGGACATGTAAACGAAAATCGACCGCAAGATAATAAAATTCAGGAAAATGTATCAATAAAATTGCATTGTTTGTGATCCAAAATCGAATCAAAAACTTACAAATAACTAGTAAATAGAATAACGTTAAGAGGGGAGTAGGGTCTAGTGCGCGAAAAATCACTTTTTTAGAGATATGGTTAAAGTAAATTTCTGATATTTTACACATTATAAAGAATCATTCGGAGAACATTTTGTCAAATTTTGGTTAAAACCTATGTTTTTCTCACCGCTTACGCCGCTTTTTTTATATTTAAAATTTTTGGTGTTCATTTGAAGCAAAAATAGCGATCTGTCACGAAAAATTTTAACATTTTGTATCTGTATAATCACTATAATTTAAAAAAATAACCACGAAGGGGGACATATTTTATATTTAAAACGTGCGTACAAAATTTAAAGAAAAATCGGTCCAGTAGTTTTTGAGTGAGTGTTGGCACCGAGTTTGAAAATGGTCGTTTTGAGTAAAACGTGTTTAAAGTTTTAAGCTTTGGAAAAGTAAAAACACTGAATCATCGATTTAAGCTGCATAAAACAATTTTTTGCATCAAATTTTACAGAAAATTTTGTTGAATATTATTACAAAATCGCTGCGCTGCAACTGCTCGGCCGAACGAATAGCTTAGAGAGTTTTGCTCCGAATGACTTAACATTTTGACACAACATTTCTTAAATGCTATACTATAAGAAGATGCAAGAAAAATCGATTTTTCGGAAATCACAAGATATTTTTTCAATTTATAAATGCGGTTATAATCACCAGATACGTAAAACATTGGCATCTATGAAAATATTTCAGTATTTCAAGGCGTTTACCATTGAATTTTAAATTATTCATACCTTTCAAGATGCCTATAAGCTACTTTTCCATGTAGTTTTGTTTTCAACTTCAACTATCAACATTTTGTTCTTTCGTACAAACCTTATGTCTTTGCTCATTAATTATAATAAAAGTTGGTTTATTTAAATATTTTGTAGAGATAGTAAATCATATTGTTGAAACGGTCGATTTTTCCGCTGTTTCTGTTTATATATTTTTTCACATAGAAGTGAATTAAAAAATCAGCTTCTTTGTGTTTTTTAAGAATTTGGGAAAAACTTTCTAAAACGTAAGAAATGAAATTTTACCGCTGCGCTTTAAAAAATCGAAAATATAATAATTGATTTGGATACCCTAACTTTCATGAAATGAAAGCTGAATTAATTAATTTTGATATCATAAATCTTTAAAATCCATCTATTTAGTTGAAAATTAATCCCCGGTTGAAAATTAAACTAGCATTGGAATTTGATTATGAAATTTTTTAGGATAGACAAAAATTGTTGGTTTTTAATTAGTTTGACTAGACAATCAGTTTTAGGAAATAGGGAAAAAGTTTAGTTGAAATTTGTAAAATTCGATAAAAAGATTCAACAAACTGCACATTTGTGAAACAAATTGTTTATAGAAATTATTATAGAAATAACACCTAATTAAATATCATTGTTTTTTTACTTAATATTATTCAATTTCAAAAATCGGCCACGATGATATTAGTACGAAAAACTTTCGTTATAAAAGAAACTTGAGTATTTGAAATTCCTGGACATTTTTTGTTGTTGGCATTTCATTATTTATTTTAAAAAAGCACACAGAAATCTTGAGAGACAATAGGTTTTTACATTATATGACAAGCTTATGTTTTTTTATACAACTTTTATAATATTTTTTGGTCCAAATCAAACTATTTTATTAAAATTTAACTTGTTGGTAGTTTTTGATAGGACATCAATCTTCTTGCTGGAACATTCATCTTTGAGTTTGTTGATTTAACTATTCGGTTAAAAATTCATCTTTTTGTGTTGACAATTGAACAACTTGGTTGTAAATTGAACAATTTCTTCTAACAATTTTTTTTTGGTTGAGAAAAAGTTTTTTGTACTAAAAATTGTAACTATTTAACTTTCTGTTGTAAATTAAACTGTTTTTGTTGAAAATAACCTTTTATGTTAAATATACTTAGTTTCCGGTAGAAAATGTAACATTTTTGTTTACAATTCGATTTTTAGATTAAAAACTCAGCTATTGCTATTAAAAAATCATGTTTTATAATAAAGAACTTCATCTTTCTTGCTTTAAACCTTATATCTCTGCGCTGACAATAATAATTAGATTCATGTGTTCAAAATTTAACTGTATTTTAGAAAATTCGCATTTTTTATTTGAAAATTCAACTATTCGGTTGAAAATAAAATTAATAAATTGGTTATTTATGTAATGACGTTATGGCAGTAGACGCTCCCTAACATTATAATAAATATAGCTGATATTAAGTAGTTTATTAACATTAATTGTTAATATTAACATTTATAATATTAATATGAATTCTTTTTGTATAATACGGAAAAGCGTAAGATTCTTTGTTTTAAAAGTTAAGGTTAAAAAATGAGACTATTTCTTTTACTTCTTGAATTTAAATTTTCATTAACAAATTAACAGAATCATGACAGATGGTATACTCAGAAAATAATTTAGTACTCCTTTTCATGGACAAATAGTAGTAAAATTTTTCACTCTCATGTTCTTAAATAAAAAAATGTTATTTCTTATTTTAATTACAGAAGAAAATGAATTTTCCAAATTTAAGCTCTCTAAACTAAAAAGTAATTATAAGAATGTGGGCTCAAAAATTAAACTATTGTAGGGGAATGCTTTCAGATCTTTACAATATTATATCGAAATCGCGACTTCTGGCCCTGTTAATACGATAAATGAATTTTTTATCACAAATTCGATCCAGTATTTCATTACCATTGCCGCTTTTTACATTGATTTAATTTCAAAATTTTATCAAAAAATAATTTTTTTTATTAAAGGCTCGTAATTAATGATTATTGCAAATACATTTTCTTGTTAAAAGTCTTTACGATATATTTTTTATATTAAAAACAATAAACTTTCAAATACAAGTAGGTTTTGGCATTTGTTTGCAAATAGTTAGAATAATTTTTCAATCTATTAAAAAGATAATACCTTCGTTTTTAGTTTATTTACCTATATAATTCATAAAAAATTGGCCACATAACTTTCCTTGAAATTTACTGCTGAGTTTAAAAAAAAAGATAGAAACCTTATGTTTGTTATAGAAAAAACAAATTTTGTTTTGATGTTTGGATTAATGTTAAATCTTATCATTTATTGTATATTTTTTATATTATTCATTAATGATTGTTGGCATTAAAAATAATTTTTTTTAATTACGCATGGTAAAGTTGCAGAGAATTTTGTTTACAAGAATTTAACTTCTAGATATTTACTTCAATCTGATAATTTTGGTGATGAGAATGACACATAAAAACGATAACAATAAGTCATAAAAACTGTCGCATTAAACTGATAAGAATCTTATTTGTCTTATTTTTCCCCAACTAGCCTCTATTGGGATAATCAAGTTTCTTTTCTTGGACTGATTAATGACATGTAAATATCAGTATCTCAGAAAAAGAAGCTTGAATCTGATCTAAAAGATAACGAGTACAGAGTACACCAAAGGGAGTAAAAGAGCGAGTATCAGTTAGACTCTTAACCAAATTTTTTATCAAAGCAATAATAAGTTTTTTGTCCAATTTAAAAAAATGGAAATCATTTGTAACATAGTCTTCACGTTGATGGTCATCCTTTTCTCTATTGGTAAATATAATATTATAATAGATCTATAATTTTTGAAATGTTGACAGGCTTCTCGCAAATAAAAATCTGTTCTTCGTGTTCCCCTTCCTATTTAAATCGTTATTTTTGTCTAAACAAAAGTTACGCATGTCCAAAATCAGTACAAATTTGATTTGAATTCTTTCAAATTTATTTTTATTCCCGGGAATAAATATAAATTGATTTGAAGAAACCCCACATAATTTAGATTAAAATTCGGCCCCGGTCAAATTGGCTGAAATTACAATATAGTATAGTTCAAAGCCTCTTGATCAAAGAATCTTAAAGGGTACTAGTCCAAAAAATCAAAAGTTTTTGAGATAGATGGGGCTGAACGCGAAAAATATGACCACAAGCGAATCTAATGTCCCGCTTGAAACTTGAAGATGGGGTCCAGATTTTTGAATAAACTGTGATCATCACAATCATTACTAGAAACGCTGGTAAGACCAGTCCGGATAATAGGGGCAAAGAATGGCACTGTCCTGGTAATAATAGGCGAAATTATGACGCTGTCCTGCAAATGTAAATACTGTTCGATATATTAAAGGTGGAAGACAGTTCAGTCAATGAATTCAAAACTGTAGATCAGTCCAATTATCAACGGAAAAGACAGTCCAGCTACTCAAGGCACAGAACTGCAGAATTTCTTGCAGAGTTAGCGTCAATCAGCCAGAATTGATGAGCCTGAGTTTCACAATGCAGAAAGCTTTTCAGAAGATGAATTCAGAGCCATAATTCCAATAATACCTGATCAGTTTAGAGAGTTGTACATATATTGCGATCCCATGCCTGAACCTGGTGGCAACGTTCGTTATATGAGATAAAAGAATCTCCTAACATTTTTATATAAAATGCGTCAAAAATTATCCGACCAATTTTTAAAAGTCATTTTTCGATTTAGTAGTAGGCAAGCTGTTAGTTTTACTATCGCTACCGTGCGAAGATCACTGATGTTACGTTTGTTTCCTCACAATATTGGATTAAACGCAATAACAAGAGAGAAATACATAGAAAGACATGTGACGGATTTGCAAATAGACTATCTAATCCTAACCTTAATGATCCTGTCGCAATTGTATACATCGATGGAACGTATGTATATATGCACAAATCCAGTAATTTCAGCGCACCAAGACAGTCATACTCAATGCATATAGGACGTCATTTAATTAAACCAGCCCTTTTTGTAGCTCCAGATGTATGAATACTAGATATCCATGGCCTTTATTTTTCGGACTCTAGGAATAATTATGCATCAATGCTTGAAAACGAATTTCAAATGGATGGTGCAGGTCTTCGAGAATAGTTCCAAAATGGAAATATATTTATAGTAGATCGTGGCTACAGAGATGTTTTACCTTTACTCGAAAACTTTGGTGTTGATCATAAAACGCCCGCCCTTTTACAGCCAGGTCAACGTAAACTTGATAATCAAGCTGCAAATGACTCTAGAATAGTTACAAAGACAAGGTGGCTAGTAGAGGCGCGCAATGGTCATATAAAATCCGTTTTTAAAGTCTATGAAGGAAGTGCTTCCGTGAAACATGCCATCAACATCGGAGACTTTTACCAAATTGCCGGCCCGATTCTCAATAAATATCAAAATCCAATCACTGTGGAGTTAGCAGCTGCTGAAGTAGCGGAAAGAATGTTAGAAAAGTCTCGTCACCTAATATTATTCAAGCTAGAGTTGAAATAGACAACCTTCACGTAAGAAACGAACGGTTGGTTTAATTAAACGCAAATCATGAACCCTACTTTCCAAGACTCGATTTCAATTATTTCATGGACCTTAAAAATGAAAATGTATAAACAAAAGCTTGGACCTGCTTACATACAAGACAAACTGCAAAGAGAACAGACTGAGCAGTTTCAAATAGACAAACTATTGGATGAAGGTGGACTCATTAGTGTGTGCATGTACTCCTGATTCAGAAATGTTCCCAGATAGCAACTATGGATAGCATACATTGAAGAAGACTTTCACAGGCAACAGAATGAGGACTTTGCAAACAAAAAACCTACCGAACCCATTTTAGAGTATTATTGCACATGGAAAATTGGAACTAGAACCCTTGGTTCATGTGCCCATATTGCGAGCATATTATGGTATTTAGGGTATGCACGACATCAGCCACAACCGATCAAATATCCTACGACAGCATTGCTTGACAAAGTCTTAACCAACTAGACTAAGAACATGTCTTGCCTTTGTTGTTAGGACTGATTTATAGTCTTGTCTTAACCGACTGAACTAATAGCATGTCTTGCAGTTGTTGGTTAGATTGATTGATAACCTTGTCTTAACCGACTGAACTAATAATATGTCATGCTTTTGTTGGTTGGACAGACCTACAGTCTTTTCTTAATTATCTGGACTACAAAACATCTGGTAGTCCAGAATGTATTTTGCCCTAATTATTTTGAAAAATCTTGATATTGAAGGAAAGTACCTGTATATTGCCTTTAGTAGCTGGACTGGCTTTTCCTTTGATAATCAGACTAATCTACAGTCTTATATTCATTGACAAAACTGTCTTCTACCTTTAATATTTCGAACAGTATTAACATTGCCAGAACACCGCAATAATTTCGCCTATTATCACCAGGACAGCGCCATTTTGTTGTCCTTATCAGCTGGACTGGTCTTACCAGTGTTTCTAGTATTGTCAGTGATTGCGCTGATCACAGTTTATTGAAAAATCTCCTCCCCATCTTCAAGTTTCAAGTGGGACATTTGATTCGCTTGTGGTCATATTTTTCGCGTTCAGCCCCACCTATCTCTCAAACTTTTGACTTTTTGGACTAGTACCCATCAGTATTTTTTAATCAGGAGGCTTTGAATTATATTATATTGCATTTTCAGCCAATTTGACCGGAGCCGGATTTTAATGTAAATTGTAGATGAATTACAATCAAAAGACGGTTTGAATTCAGGGTTTTTAGTTAAAAAGCGAAAGCCTGCATTCTTAAGCTTAATTTTATTGGCTGAACTGTAGTTGTGATGCACATATTTTGGAAGTTAACGATTAACAATCAAGTGACATGTCGGGTGTCGAAACAGACAATCTCAGATTTATTCTGGATTTTAGAAAAAGTGTCTACCAACCGAATTCACGCGTACAAATGCGCAGCTGCGCAAAGTTTTATATTTTTACCTAGAATTCCCGTGGATGTGTGCATAAAATAGCATTACATTCTATACAAAAGCATGATAAATAAAACCTATCCAATTTTGACACCAGTAGTTCCTAATCTCCAAGAAACTTAAAAAATAGATGAATATTTTCTTCCTTCTTGCAGAGCTAAGTTCACAGTCCGAGTCTATGTCTAACAACGTTCATATTCCTAGTGCTTCTCGTGGCAGCTCATCTTCTTCCTCTGATAAACAACATTCTCCTGCCAAGTCTACTTCTCCTGCCAGGTCTACTTTTCCTGCTGAGGCATTTTTTCGTACCAGGTCCAGGTCTTCTCATGCCAGGGATCTTTCGATTACCGCGCTTCCTCTTTTTAACAGTTCAAGGTCTCCTCCACTTGCCAGGTTTCCTTTTTCTGACGTACTTGGATATGAACTTGATCAGCTTGAATATATTCGGCTCAGTCCTTGTCTAAATCTAAGCCAGGTATTCGTTCTTCAAAGATACACTTTTCCTGCGGATAAACCAATCGAATTGCGCTTAAGGCAGAATATATATGGGCCCATGCCGACCGAAGAGAAAATTGTATTATCAACATTCAATGGTGATGTTTTTGCAATATTGGAAAGTAATAATACTTTTTTAGGTATATATACATATATTCGTCAGTTACGCACTAGGGTACGTGCTAGAATAAACATATACAGCTGCAAGATTAGCCCATTGACTCGAATTGAAATCATGTTGACTCCAGTAGGGCCCTCACGCAAAGTCCGTTCAAATTTTAGAGTAAGCTGTTTGAGCCCATGATAATCTAGACCATTAATTCAACAACAAAAAAAGAAATATGAGACCACAATATAAAAATTTTTGTTATCTACAGTCGTCTTAAAATGTTACAAAAAGCTTTCCATGCTACAAAATTATAATAAAAAGTGAATGTATTATGCTTCCCGAGGCCGTAATCGTTTCTCATTGTCCCACTGTTCTAGGCAATCCTTTCTGAAAGCAGAAGAAAAGTTCTGTTTCATTTATAATGATTAATCCAAAATAATTTTTTTCTCTTTTACTACACCTTCAAACCCAAAATTCTCACATAAGTGAACTGTCAGATGAAATGAGTTTATTGAGTAAATATTAGGTAACACTATTATTATTGGCTGTAACCATTCTTGAGAAAAGAATATCTGATTTTCAAAAATAAAGTTAAAAATAAATTTGAATTTTTTATAAAAGAACACATTTCTAGAAATGGTTATTGGAATTTAGAAGAAATTTGGATTTTTTCGTTTCAGAACCTTGAAATTGAGCAGTAAAATTTAACTTCTTATTGATGGAAATAATTATTTGAAACCAAAGAATTATTTCTATCTTTAAATAAATATATTTTTTTTTAACTCGAGCAGAGCTATTTTTGAAAAATAAAATATCTAAATTATCATTTAAAAAATCAATATTAACCCAAAAAAAGCTTCAATGTTAGAGATGAATTTCCAACTAAATTAATAAATATTCAACCAAACCAACAAAAAAGAAAAAAGAAGAAATTTCAACAAGGCACTTTAACTTTCTACCAAAAAAGAGGAATCCTTACTGAAATATCGAACAATTGATCTTGTAAAAAAACTGGTTTTAATTTTAACTAAATAAAGTTAGATTCAATGACTAAATTGTATCAAATTATAGACATGCGCTTTCTTTCGCTTGTCTTTTGCTTTCAAAATAGTAGTATCTATTTTTTTGTGTGATTTTTGACATTTCGGCATGACATGTCTTTACTTCGCTAGACGTGGTTCCCCTGTTCAAAAATGTGTTAAAAGAAAAGGCATTTAAGGCGTTTTCTAGTAAGTGAAATTAAATTTGCGAAAATACAAAAATTCTCTTGACAAATTTGAAGAAAGTTCTGCGATTATATCTAGATAGTATGGATTTTAATTTCAATAGCAGAACCTAATACTGAAAAAGAGGACTACCAATGGGCTCTCCCTTTTCGGTGATTATAGCAGATCTAGTTATGGACGACATGGAAACAGTTACTTTACAGAAAATAAGTTTCCAGGTACCGTTGGTATATCCGTTATTGCGACGACATATTAGTAGCTCTCCCGGAAAAAGAAGTAGAAAACGTTCCACAAGTTTTTAATTCAAATCATTTTGAAGTTAAATTCAAGCTAGAAAAAATATTAGACGAGCAGCTTCATGGCTGTAACTTAACAAAGGAATTATATTCGAGAAATAAGCTGTAATAGGTTTCGGAAAACCACTTGGTCTGATAGATACCTAAATTTTGATTCCTAACACCCCAAAAAATACAAAAAGGGTAGTTTTCATTATAGTTGAGAGAGCCATTCTTCTTTCAGATAAACAATTTCATCGAGACAATTTGCACTTGGTGGAGAACGCACTTCGCGATAACTTTTACACGGAAAAATTCTTTGGAGAATATATTAATCTCAAATTATCTAATTTGGCCCAAAACGAACAACGTAGAGGTGATGACATAGTTAAAAATTCGGAAATCAAGTCTTTTATTATCATTCTATACGTAGAAGCAGAGAGTATTAAAGAGAATTAAACGTGACCGCACACTGGTTACTAGCGCACTCTGCCGCTTCATGAAAGAAGCTCGGATATTTTTCTCGTACTTGTTTATTAATGATTTTTTCACTTAAAGTATGGAAAAACTGAAAGTTTTTACTAATAATTTTTTACGCTTTAATAACTGATTATGTAAACTTTATAATGTCTTAAATGAATGTTTGGGGAGCCATAGAATACAAATAATTTGCTCATTAGTCCATTCATTTGTTATAAACAAATTTTATGAACAAACTAGCAAATAGTCTTATAATCGGTAAAAAAATTCTGTTCACTAGAAGTGCTTCATACTAATGTAGGAATGATATATAATTACAAGAATAATTTAAAATTTATGATAACCATTGTTATAAACAATTCTTATGACAAAATATTATTATTTCAGATTTTTTCAAATTATAATTCCCTCAATCGCCAGAACGACTTCAGGTATTTCTTAAAATAATAAATATTTAATAATATTTGATAAAATATAAAAATTAACCTTTTCGTAAACAACTTAGATAAACAAATTCAAAATGTTGGCCCTTTCGTATAGATTTTTGTTTTGTTTTTGCACTGGAAATGTTTTAAGCTATTGGATGAATGACTGTTAGTCACAAAAATATTAGAAAAGATAATAATAACAATTGTTATAAATAATTCTCGTGATAAAATATACAAATTTAAGGTTTTATCAAATTTTAATTTTTTTAATCGCTAGAATGGCTACTGATATTTCTGAAAATGCATTGGACTAAGAGTTTTCTTTTCACAATTTTATTCTTTTCTGCATTACATTATATTTGTTTTCTTTATTTGTTTCGTTTTATAATTCGAGAATTTTGTGTAATAACAGATATAAGTATAAAATAATTGCAGACAGTTGTGAAACAATTTGTTGGGTTTAATATTTGTCCAATAAATGGTTTTCCATTAAGGCAAAATGGATACTTTAAAAGCTATCAAAAAGATCCTATCCGATTTTTCGATTTCTAATTTCAATGGAAGTGTGGAAGATTTGGCGCAGTATTTAAAAAGAGAATTTAATTTAAGCGATAAACAACTGGAAAAGGTTAAAAACAAATTGAATCATGATTTTATCCCTCATTTTGGACGGAAATGACAGAGTTCAGCATTTAGTAAAGCTTGTTTCAACAACAAGTTTACAGGTTGATTGAACGAATAAAACGAAGGAAATTAATGGATATACGTGAAAAATATACTGACCTTGAAATAAGAGAGGCTTTTTTACGCTTACTGAATCTCAGAATTCATTAATTCAATTTTACCTTCCGATGAAAATGAAAATATGAATGATTTTCCGATTTCTTACACTTCAGAAGAAGCTTTGGCGTTAATAGAGTAAGCTGATTTGTCCAAAAGTCAGTATCACATGATCCATATGCAGGCAAAAAAGAGAAATGCTGACATTGACCCAGTATACGACAATTTGGAAAAAGCTAAACAAGAATGTTATCATAATTCGATTAAGGTAATGGAAAAGGGCTTTACATCGGGTTAAAATCTTTATTAGATTATAAGATATCTCGGATTTTTAAAAATCGTGATATTTTTCTTCCACTTACGGATATAAGGAAACCTCATAACTTGAAGTTAATTTTGAAATACGATTGTGATGGTTCTTCAAGCCAAAGCACGTACAAGCAAAAGAAACATGATCCAGATATGGTGGATAATAGTATCTTAACGGTTGCAATGGTACCACTGCGACTTCTCCAGTGGGCACAAAGTTTGGCAACGTCTTTACGACATCTTTACGACATGTTTTCGACAACTTTACGACATCCTATGTCCATGTCGTTAAGGTGTATTTACGATATCGTAAATAAGTCGTATGATCTGACGATGTCATTACGATATCACAAAGACACCGAAACGACATGGACATAGGATGTCAAAAGGATCTCGTAAAGATGTCGTAAAGACGTCGCCAAATTTTTTGCTCACTGGGTTCACTTAGAAAATTTGGTAAATTCTGTAGTATGTGAAAATCCTAATCCATCGTAAACATCATATTGCAAGGCAATACTATATGATTTCGCAAAAGAAACCCCAGAAAAAATCAATTTAGTAATATAACTTCAAAAAAAAAAATCGATAAAATGAAGCCCACAATAATAAAGGATTCCGGCACTTTTGTGATAAAAATTGAAATGATGTTGACGATGCTCGACCGAAAAGTTTGCCAGGCTCTTTCTGGAACTTTATCATCTATGACTCACTACATTCGTCAAGCTACACCTAAAGAAATAAATAACTTAGATAGAGTCAAAGGCAAAGTTATAGATATGAAGTCATATGATTATGAATTGTCAATACTACATGCTACGATTCACTTTATAGAAAATCTTTTACATATGGGGCATTATTCCTCAACTGCCCCAACTCAAAAAGTTATGTTTTTCGATTGTCTCCAAATTCTGGGAATATGTTCGCCTACCCAACAGTAGTTAATCCACAAACTTATAGACCAGGATTACCAACGCTCCCCAAGTGAGGGGGGGTTGAATTTTCAACCCCAATGTCTGCAGGGGTAGTTTCAAACGCCTGTAACTTGCTTTCTAATTACGCGATTTAAAATTTTTATGAGGGTTTTGGAAAGTGCTTTTTACACGCTTTCATCCTATTTTATTACTTATAACAAAAAAAATTGTTTATTTAACTTTTTTCGCAATTTAGGCATCTACGATTTTTTTTAATAGTCTCAAAAGAAAGCTTGACTTTTTTACTATGAAAAATATCTAATAAGAAAATGGACAAATTGAAATTCATTGAGTTACAGAGCCGGTTGTAGAGGGA
>NC_046664.1:66410732-66418209 GCF_010883055.1 Belonocnema kinseyi
TTGGTAATCCTGGTCTATAAGTTTGTGGATTAACTACTGTTGGGTAGGCGAACATATTCCCAGAATTTAGAGACAATCGCAAAACATGACTTTTTGAGTTGGGGCAGTTGAGGAATATTGCCCCTAAAGTAGAACTGAATTTTTCACCTAATCTAAGGATATCGTTAACATGTTCAGGAATCTGAGTGTTCGTACGATTAATAATCCACGGATCAGAAATATCTGGATTGTTCGAGTATAATTGTTTATGTTTGTTAATTTGCAGATCTGGATTGTTGCAGTTTTTAGAGTGTAAGATGTTCTGTAATTTTTTCTCGAGAGAGTGATGTGTTAAATTAGGTTCACAATTCGGAATTATTTAAAATTCAGTAATATTATGTTAGTCATCATTATCTAACGAAGAGAGAAGAAAGTTTTTAATTCTATTGGCATGTTTCTTTAAAAAGTTTAAATGATTGTGAATATCAGAGATTTCTATTTTTCTGATTCAGTGTTGTAATTTTTCTACACTGAACTTAAGTTTTTGTTTAATAGAATAACTATGAAAAGACAAATTATGAATATTTTTAGTTGAATTAATAATATTATCAGGAAGAATATCATATTTACGACAATTGATAAGGAAATCCTTTCCAGCTTCTGTGCCTCTGATATCTTGCTTACCCATTAAGCACAAAGTTTGGCGACATCTTTATGACATCGTTACGACATATTCACGACAACTTTACGACATCCTGTGTTCATGTCGTAAAGGTGCCTTTACGATATCGTAAATGAGTCGTATGATCTGACGATGTCTTTACGATATCGCATAGACACCGAAACGACATAGACATAGGATGTCGTAAATATGTCGTAAAGATGTCGTAACGATACCGTTAAGACGTCGCCAAATTTTGTGCCCACTGGGTAATGCTGATCCAGTTCTCAGTGTTGTAGAAGATGTCGGAGTCATATTTATGTCTCATTTGGTCCAGAAGACAAACAAAACAACTTAGTTGTCAGCAACGCTATCGGAAAATTAGGCAAAGAACATGTAGAAAAATTGAATAAAACTGACGTACAATGCTATCCTTGCATTCTTTCATTAAAAATAATTATATATTTTTAATCCTTCTTTCTGTTCATTCACAATACTATTAACAACAATACCCAAAAAATGTGAAAATTGAAAATTGTTAATTCGTCAATAGAATTTATCTTGCTAGTTCCTACATTCTTAATACTTCCATTTCTCTATTTATATTCTTTTATAATTGGCGCCTTCTCTTCCGATTTATGGTGTGAGGGGTCAGTTTCCTTATTGACAGTCACTTTTGGAGTCATCCTTATGGGAGCGGGATGCTTTTTCATCCTGCTCTAATAAAAAAATATTAACAATTATTTTTGACTTTTTAACACAATTTACTTTTTTTAACTAGTCTCAGTTAAATTTTACTTCTAATGAACAATTTTACTTCAAAATAATCAGTAAGGAACTCTAAGTATGGTAAATATAAATGCTGTTCAATCTAACCTAACATTACTCAAACTTGCTTTTTTTAAATAGTTAACAATTTAACTATTTCAACTTTACGGAAAATTAATTTTAATTATGAAATTTCCTATTTACATCCACATTTTAACAATAACTGACTAAATTACAACTATTTTTGACTGACTCCAAGAAAATGATTTCTTCACGAATCTAATCCATAAGTACTTTTTATTGTTTAGTTACTAAGATTATTATACTATTATAACTTTTTTACGTATTCGCTATTTACTATTCTAGACTATACCTATTTTATTGGTTCTCCCCCTGGTGATGGAAATGCTCAGTGGGCACACATTTGGCGACGTCTTTACGACATCGTTACGACGACTTTACGACAACTTTACGATATCCTATGTCCATGTCGTTAATGTGTTTTTGCCATATCGTAAAAACGCGGTATGATCTGACGATGTCTTTACGATATTGTAAAGAGGCCTTAATGACATGGACATAGGATATCGTAAACTTGTCGTAAAGATGTCGACGCTGTCGTAAAGATGTCGCCAAATTTTCTGCTCACTGGGTGGTGAATTTTCGAAACGTTGTGTTTTCTTTTACTTTTTGAAACTCAAATAAAACTTGTCCGATAGCGTTACTGACAACTAAGTTGTTTTGTTTCATATTCCTACATTGGTTTCTCGGACGTGTCATACATAAACATATTTTCACACTGCGCCGACGGACAGCTGCTTCCCACTACCCTCACCTAATCTGACCGGAAGTCTCCAGTAAACTCAGCTCGACTAATCCGTATGAGACACACGGTTGGGCGCATCCGTCCCTAGAGGATACTTACAACAAACTAGGGACCCTGTAGTAAGGGACGCACCATGTGGCCATGTGGTGGGGGAAAATGGAACGGAAGTTGGAGCCAGCGGTAGAAGGCGCGATGTATTCCAATGCCAATAAATAATATACGTGAATCGTGTATTCAATCGGATTAGGAAAATCAAAGTAATTAATAGTTTTTAAGTTTAAAAAATTGACAATAGTAATATTTATGAAATAAAAAAAATTGAATTAAAAAGAAAAACAGTGTTATGGACCCATACACCCGAAAAACACGTAAAAATGAAAATTTGAACAATTTAAAGTATGCAACGTGAACCCAGAAGATGAGAAGAAGTTATTAAATAAAAGAGAATAGTAATAGAAATTCGTACTGCAAATGAATTAATAACCCGCTGTGTAACTCACGTGGGATGAAAAAATGTAAAAAGGATAAAACTGCAGCTATGTGATCATGTGAAGTAAACAATACACGAATGTTAGCGCTAAAGGAAAATGATCCTAAATCCGTAATAATTATTTTGATATCGTAAGGTACTTAATTACATACATAATTAATATAATAACAGAAACGTTTTAAGTTTAGAAATTGTATGACAAGAATTCATTTAGAATGAATATTATCAAAAATGGTATAATCGAATTTTCTCCTAAATAAATTTATTTTCCACAAAAAAAGAAATTTTTAACAAAATAAGAGAATCCTCGAAAAAAGATTAAATTTCAATTAGGAAGTTTATTTTTCTACCAAGAATGACGAGTTTTCAACAAAATTCCTGATTTCCAAATACTATATGAAAACAGATGAATTTGTTTCCAAATAGTTCAATTTTTAACGAAAAGTGATCGATTTAAAAAAAAGGATTGATTTTTTACCAAACTAGGAAAATTGAAAAATTGATTTACGAAGTAAAAACGGTCAATTTTCAATTAAAAAAATCAATTTTCAACAAAAATAGTAGAATCGAAATTTCTTTTAAAGAAATTGGTTTTTGGCAATCAGAAAAGGAACCTAGGAAAAGCAAAACATTGCTTGCCTCTCGTCACATGGCCTTAAAAAACAAAATAAAAATAAAATCATCGGGCCGTTTGATAAACAGAAAAAATAAATTACATTTTTTAGAAATTCAAAATTGAGTTTGAAGTGAAATATTAAATAAGAATCGTTTATACTTTTTCAAAGAAAATAATTCTTTGATGCTTCTTTATCTCGTAAACTAATGAATTAGTTATTAGTTGAGTATTAAATCCAAGTAACAGAAAGGAAAGTGCAAATTAAGAAAAAAATATTTTTTAAATGGAAATTATTTGATTAATTCAATGAAAATCATTTATTTAATGCTTTTTATGTTATTGATTGGTAAATTATTATTAGCTGATAAATTTTGTTGACCATATTAAATTACATAATAATAAAAGTTTGATATTCTTTGACTAAAAAAATAAATTAATTATTTTCTTTGAGGTTATGTTATTTAATATGGGATATGATTTGTATAATAAACGTTTATCTATATGTAAAATTTCTCTATTCGAATTTAAAAATTTTTAAAACGGTTTCGATGTTTTAAAATAATTGTTTAAATTCTAGCCTAATAATTCTATGTATGTCAATATGTTTTAAGTTGTTATGGAATTATTTCAAAAGATTATTAATCATTAAAATTGTTAGCAAAATATAGAATAAAAATTACTTTTATGTTTCAATGACAATCATTTATTACTGATTTTTATATTATGAACTGATTAACTAACTATTGACTGATTGATTTTTTTTCAAGAAACTGAATATGAATTGTTTGCCATTAACTCACATAAATTGATTATTTGCATTAAGGTTGTGAAATTAAATATTGCTTATTATTTCTATAATAAAATTTCCTTCTTGTTTAAAATATTTCTATTATTATCCTTTTTTCTAATGTTTGTAATTTAAAAAAATGACAATAATAATTAAAGAATTCTGTTAAAACTTAAATTTTCTGGAAATGTTTCAAAATAAATAAATATATTCAGAAATTTAAAATTAAAATCATATATAAAATTAAAAATGATTTTATTTTTTAATGAAAATAATTGCTTTAGGCTTTTTATGCTGTGAACTATTTAATTAATTTTTAGATGAATAATTTTGGCAATAATATTGAATTACATAAAGATTCAACTATAAATGTTTTGAATTAAGTAGCATGAATCGATTATTTACTTTCAGATTATATGATTTATTATTAGCTATTACTTTTGCAATAAAAGTCCATTTTCTCTTTAAAATACCTCTATTACAAATATATAATTTTCTGATGCTTGTAAAGTGACATGAGTATCGAAATTCAATTTTTTAAAATTATAAGTAACGAAGGTTATTAATAAATTAAATATATAGAAATGCTGTTTGAAATTTTAAGAAAATATAATATAAAAACTATTAGAATGATTCAATGAAAATGATTGTTCAATGCTTTTTATGTTGGGAAATGATTAACTAACTGTTAATTAATTTTATTAAAACTCATGATTTCTGGAATTAGTTTAAAATGTTATTAATAAATCAAGTTTTAAGAAATGAAAGCTAAAATTTGAAAAAAAAAACATTAGGTAAAAATTATTTGAATGCTTCAGTCAAAGTGACATATTAAATCAAATAAAGATTGAAATTTAGTTTCTTAAAATTATTTGACATAAATTGATTATTAATTCGAAGGTTATATAATTGAATATTGGATATAATACATATAAAAAAAGTTTATTTATATTAAAACATTTCTATTTTTATTATATAACGTTTCAAATGATTCTGATGTTGTAAAATGGGTATCTGCATTCAAATTTTAGATTTACATGTTAAAGTGTTTGAATTTTTCCTGAAATTTGTATGAAAGGTTATTAATCATTTTACTTTCGCCCCGCTGATTTTACTTTCCCCCCGCAAACTTTACTTTCGCTCCGCTAATTTTATTT
Source organism: Belonocnema kinseyi (assembly GCF_010883055.1). Lineage (NCBI taxonomy): Eukaryota > Metazoa > Arthropoda > Insecta > Hymenoptera > Cynipidae > Belonocnema > Belonocnema kinseyi. Next base: position 66,416,017 of record NC_046664.1, read on the forward strand.
TCCCCACGCAAATCTTACTTTCGACCCGCTGATTTTACTGTCGCCCCACTGATTTTATTTTCGCTTTGCTGATTTTACTTTCGCCCTGCAAATTGTACTTTCGCTCCGCAAATTCGCTTATATTTTTAAAGACAAAAGTTGGCCATTTCGGCCGAATGTGGAATAAAATATGCGACTCCCCTAATAGACCTATTCCCCAATTCCCCATTTTATCTACATGTATCAATATTTAAGCATCCTGTAAAAAAGGAGCACGCGATATTTCCAGTGTGATTATAAAAGAGAATTCGTGTCCATGTTAAATATTTTTATTTCTCATAAATTAATTTAACATTGTTTAATAAGTTTTTATTGTTCTTCCGTGGTTGTGTACAAAATCATCCTAATATATTTTGTGAACCAATGACGTGGAGGGTCGATCTTTGTTATGTAGACCTGTTGACAAGCAAAAATCAGCATTATTTTATATATTATTCTGAACTATAGATAAAAATATAACTTATATTAAGTTGGTATTAGTATTGAGAAAAACCTGGATGAGTTAGACCTAATGCTATAACGTAGAGTCGATTAAATAAGAGCGGGGTCACTGTTGTGAGAAAATGAAAGAACTCAATACGAACATTCTTTCTAACATTGTTTTATTTGATCGAAAACTTTCATGAAAATACATTAATAGCAGGTCCAATCACCTTCAACGTCAATAATGGTTTGGCATCTTCGAGGCATACTTTGGACGAGATTTTTTGCGAATTCTTCTAAAAACGACCTCCAAATTTTGTGAATTCGGCGAACAAGCTGCTTCAAATTGCTGGGTCGGTTCTTCCGCAGGTTCATCTTCATTTGAGCCCAAACGATTTGAATTGGATTGGCATCGAGAAACTGAGACGGCTCCTTCCACAAGCGGCACTTATTTTGGAAAAATGCTCCGTTCGTATTAAAAAAAAACAGTCAGCTGATTCTCTTTCATAAAGCATGAAGGACTATACTGACCTCTATATGAAAAAAATTACAGCATTCGCATTTACCGATCGCTTGTAATCATGACCACGCTCTTATTTAACCGACTGTATTCGCCATAGACTGTATTTTAGTTTTCAAATTACCGACTGGACGGGGAAGTGCATGCGCCTACTTCACCGGGTGAATCGGGTAAAATCCTGGATGTTTGAGGTCAAAGAATCCAACAAATTTTCCAGCATGCGTTAGTATATTACCAAACTCAGGATGGACTACTTTACCTGAAACAGTAAGAAAAATACAGTCGTTTTAAGTTGTAACGCTTAAAAATAGCAGAACTTAGAGCTAATTAATTGTGATATAAATTGTTATTCTAATCGAAATTGTCTAAAAAATAAAGAAATATTTTTTAACCATTCCAAAAATTGCTTATAATGTTAAAAAAATTATTGTTACTCAAGATTTGAAGAACCCAAGGGCTGATCCAGGTGAGGGCTTTTTCTACTTGAGAAGCTAAGAATTAAAATTTTAATCTTGACTCGGCATTCGCTTATATGAAACACTTCAGAATTAGAAGCAGAAAAAACAAGGCGTTTTAGTCAGTATTCGCTAATAATAAAAATAAATTATAGATTAGTTTTTAGGTTACCTTCATGTGAACATATATGCCTTGGAGGTTTGTGAGTTTTCCATATGAATGTACACAAAAGTGTAAAATCATGTGTGTGAAGCATGGTATCACCAATAATAGGCTTGACTCGACCGTGTTCTGTATGAAAAATATAGTTACTAATTATTTAAGAACTTTTAAAAATAAATTAACTTCGTAATTCTTAATGTTATTAAATATTTATTTTGATGATAGTTGTACAATTTTATTTGTCACTGTCTTGTTTAGTTTCAAAACTTTATATTCGCTTATTTAGCTTGTTATGCAGTTTTAGAGAATTGCCAGTTTTTAAATTTTACCATAGAAAAACAAGCATTCGATAAGATTTGTGTGGATACTATTACTATCAAGAATTTATGACTCTTGATATTAATTACAAAGACGTAGTCCTGTAAATAAAAAATTAGAACCCTTTAACCCTGGGAAATCATATTTGAAATTCCCGAAGCTAATGAAATTCCCTTTTATACGAGGGTGGATTGATAAGTTTCCGGCCTGACCAAGAAAAACAACGTTTTTAAGAATTTTTTTTTTTATTTCTCAACATAATCTCCTCCAAGGCT
>NC_046664.1:66418309-66426153 GCF_010883055.1 Belonocnema kinseyi
GCTACAAGCTATCTAAGGATGGTACTATAGAACGCCACCTCAAGGTAGGCCTAGTGGCGCCATCTCTTGGTCAGGCCTGAAACTTATCAATCCACCCTCGTACACCTTCAAATCCAATCAAATTCGTGAAATTCTATGAAATATCATGTTTTCTGAAATCCTAGAAAATGTATTAAAATACGTTGAGAGCATTTAAGATCCCTTCAAATATTGAAATCTTTGGAAATCTTATTAAATCCTGTAATATCCTTTAAAAATACTCTGTAATTTTCTGTAATCCTTCGAAATTCTTTAAAACAGCATACAATCTTTTGAATTACTTAAAATCAGTAGACTCCCTAAAATTTCTTCGAAATTTTTTTATTTTCCTGTAATTCATTAGAATTCTTGTAAATATCCTTAAATGCTTCAAATCTATCTCTCTATCTTCAAAATGTTTTATAATCTTTATAATTTTTTGAAATCCTCTAAAATCGATTATTCTTGTAAATAAGTTCCTCGAAATCCATTAAATTATCAAATCCGTTGAAAACCCCGTGAAATTACATGCAATCTGATGTTATTCGTTAAATATCTTAAAATATTTGTAGCCCTATGAAATACTTTGAGAACCAAGGAAATTGATTAAAACACCCTGGCGGACTGAAGGAACTCAAAGGAGCCTCTACAAAGTACCCTTAAAGACCCCACTGAGTCTCTCTTTGGTACCTTCTTAAAAAACTAAAAAAAAACAGCAGGATCAACTTTTAAATTTTTGAAATTCGGATTCTACGTTAAAATTTTCATTAGAAACTCAAGGAGTAATCGCAATACTTTTTTTGCAGTGTAAAAAATTTTTTTAACTGTAATTCACTTCTGCTGAATGTGACTTCAAGTGCATCCATAATAGCTCAAGCAGTATGTTGCGCGCCAAATTTAAAAATGAAATTCTCTCACATGCATCGCAGAGTTGTTGTTTAAGGTTTCCACTGCGCGCCACTAGCATCCAGACAATATTCTTAAAGTTACCGACGGAACGCTTATTAGCTGCTACTAAAAGAAGGTGCACTTGAAGCCGCCCTCAGCCCATGTAAATGACAGGTATTTTATTTTTTAAAGTTTTTAACGCTGCAAGAAAAAGTCTTGCGATCACTCCATGAGTTTCAAATGCAAATTTTAACGTAGAATCCGAATTTTAACAATTTAAAAGTTTAAATGATTTCTTGAAAAAAAGATCCTACTCCTTCTTCACTCTATTGGAAATCGAACCACAAAACTTCTTATTTCCGGTCAGGTGCTTTTCCAATTAAGTTATTAGAGGGATCAGAATAAGAACTCTTAATTCAAGAAAATACGCTTATTTTTAGTTAGGTGTTCATGGTACAAGTAATTATTTTTAATTAATCGGTTATATCATCAGCGAATGTTACCTTGCCGATAGTAGACAACCCTCCAAACCATGAAGGCGGAACAAATCTGCCTTCATTTTCTGCCTTCATGGTTTGGAGGGTTGTCTACTGTCGGTAAGGTAACACTCTCGGAAATCTTAGAAAATCTCTTTAAAATCTTTTGAAATATTTGTAAATCTTGCAAATTAACTGAGATCCCTTAGAGACATTTTTAATATTATAAAATCTTATAAATCCTTAAAGAATTTAAAATAATATTTAATTCGGGTCCCAGTTATGAACAATAACACTAATTTTTCGCTGACGTCTGTTGGACATTGCAGATAACTTCTTCAGGGCTAACCAGAACCTAAGGTACAATGTTATGTTGTTCTCATGTATATCGTCTACGAGCTCTATGATTCTCGGAGCGGCAATCCGTTGAGACTCGTCGAATCTGCTCGACTCGATCGGCCAATCAGATGCAACGAGTCCAAATGGTGGTGTGCTCTGACTAATTACAGACATCGTAGAGAGTATACATGAGAAAAACATAACCTGATACCTCTATTTCAGGTTAGCCCTAAAAAAGTGAATATTTAATTCCTCAATTAACTCTTATGCAACACCTCGGACTTTCGTAAAATTAATTAAAAATTGTTTGATATATAATACAAGATAATTATAGTATGATAATATAATTATGAAATTTTTAATTCTTTATAACACGAAGATAAACATAGTAATAACATTGATACAGTTGACAGAATTAAAAGAAAATATAAAAATTTATTAGAGATTTCAATGATTTTATTTTTTTTTACCATAAAAAACTTACTACTGACGTATATTAATTTCATCGTACTCAGAAACTTATATGGTCAATGATTTAATGTTCAAATTTAATTGACTAATTTTATTTAAAATGAAAATGATTAAAAAATAGACTTTTCGGATTTCTAGTTACGGTCAATTCGATATTTATGTCCCTTGATGTCCACTTTTTTAACTCCAGGTCCCTTGTGTGGCGGAGCTGCCGCTTGAGGAATCGGCGGAGGTCCCTTTTGTGGGATCGGAGGTGCTTTTTGTGGAATCAGAGGTCCCTTTTGTGGAATCAGAGGTGCCACTTGTGGAGTCGGAGGTGCCACGTGTGGAGTCGGAGGTGCCTTTTGTGGAATTGTATGTCCCTTTTGTAGTATCAAAAGTCCTTTTTTTGGAATCAGATGTCCCTTTTGTTTAGTCAGATATTCTTTTTGTGGAATCGGATGTACGTTTTGTGGTATCGGATATCCCTTTTGTGGATTCAGATATTTCTTTTGTGGGTACTGATGCCGGAATCGTTGAATCACATGTCCTTGTTGTAAAACCCTCGATTCTGTGAGGAAAACCATAGGGATTTTTATTATGAGCAAATTTTCTCGATGAACTTAACAAATTTGATTTCGAACCGATTTAACGACACCAAACATTTTAAGAATAATTATTTTTTAACGATGTTTGAGAGTTATTTTTAAAAAAATTATTTGTTAAAACAATGTTTTTCCTTATAAATATAATTGTAGTATATAATTAATAACGCAGTAAATGAATGCCAAAAGCAAAATTTTTTCGAAATCCGAGAGTTAGGAATTATTCAAAGAATTTTTATTTTTTGAAACAATTTTTGTCCTCTATAAATCTTGAAAAGTTACTATTTTGTGAAATTAACGGCCCAATTAATGTATGTTAATGCTAGCGTTTATACAATATAATTATCATTATATTATATATTTCTTTTAGGCTTTTAGAAAAGAAACGTTAAAATAATTATTTTTCAATGACATTGTGCCTTTGGATGCACGTCGTTTCCGCATAAGTTAGGAAAATGGATAGTACGAGTATGCATCCTAGAAGGTCGGGGTGTTCATGACATGCTCAGAAGCTATTGTCGAGAATGCATTAGCTCAACATGTGGAGACAGTATGCACAATTATACTTAGGAATAATAAAATACAAGAGATTGTGGGAATAATAAAAAGCAAAACAGAGGGTGCAGGGCTTTCTAGATTTCTCTACTATAAACCTCAACCTCCTTTGGTTTGGCCGAGTAATCCACAGTTACTGGAGGGTCTCGGAAGAGCCGCGACAGGTTAGAGAAAAACAGTTTATATTCGCTAAACCACTCCTTTCTCCCCTGTAAATGTCTTCTGACGTCAAATAGTCACAGATTCTGATAAAAAGAAATATTTCAGGTTGCAATCTTCTAAAAAACAATTAATTTTACTGACGTTTCTTGAACATTGCAGTTCACACCTTCAGGGCTAACCTGAAACTCAGGTATCAGGTGATGTTGTTCTTATGTATACTCTCTGAACTACCGACGATTGGCCAGAACGCCCCTCCGTGGGGACTGGTAGAGCCTGATTAGCCAATCTAGTCTTTTTTTTAAATCCGGAAGAACGGAACGTAAAATCCATTTGGCATTATATCCATTCTTCCTATTAATGCTATTAAAGTGTTTTAAGATTATCGATTGTTCCTCTATGTTCTATTAGAAAGATATTGTTTCCAATATGGACTTTTATACAAGAACAAAGGATTTTATATACTCCAGGATCACTGAGGGGTGCCTATTTCTCTTTAGGGCTATTTGGTAGGTTTCCTATTTTCGCAGGCGATTTAAGTATGGCGCGGATGTTGTGTTTCTTGAACATTTTTCCTATTTCCTATGTGACACCTTAAATATAGGGTAGGAGACAGCTTTGTTTACAAGGGAGTTGATGAATGATTGTTTTTCAGATAAGTGGTGGTGGGGGGAAGCATGTTGGTATCAGTTTGTTCCGGTGGGTTTTCTGTAAACTTTATGTTCTGATGTGTTATCAGATCTTTTGTAAACTAATACGTCCAAGAAAAGCAATTTTACGTTTTTTTTTCAATTTCCATGGTGAACTGGATATTAGGATGCAATCGATTGATGAAATGGAAAAACTTATTGAGTTCCTCTCGTCCATATCTCTAGATGACAAAAGTGTCAATCAACGTAACGGAACCAAAATTTCGGTTCAAGCTTGGCTTGGTTGAAGATTTTATTTTCGAGATCTTAGATGAAAGAGGCGTAAGTATTAATGGTACAGTGTTCTATCAAAGGTATAAACTTGGAAGGGAAGTTTCTAGAAAATTTAATAATATCAATTGTATCAGGGATTAGTACTTTCGTAAAGAGAGATTCTATTTCGACACTCATATGATCTCTTGTGGTTGAATGTGAATCAGTTGTATCTTTTTGATAAAGTCAAATGAGTTTTTGGAAGTGAATGATAGAATTTCTTATAAGAGGATTTAGTCCTATAGCGAGAAAGCATAAGCATGAGATGTGATTAATAGGTATTATTTTAAATTATAATTTCGACACATTACCTCTCTTTACGAAAGTACCAATCTCTGATACAATTTATATTATCAACTTTGTTATAAACTTCCCTTCCGAGCTCATACATTTAATAGAACACTGTCTCAATAATACTTATTTTTCAATACCTAATTAGTTTTTCCATTTCATCAATCGATTTCGCCATATTATCCAGTTCACCATGGAGACTAAATAAAACGGCAAATTGTCTTTGTACAGAAAAGATCTGATGAAGTCAAATCACAGGCTGAGAAGGACGATCTACTTCGCCAAATAAAAATTTTAGATACCGAACAGAATCCCATTAGTAAATGCGAGCAATGCCTAAAAGTACAGAAGCTCCAGGTACGCAAGAGGGAGCTAAAACATGAACCATACATTTTACTGAAAACCAAGTTGAATCTACCGATCTCCCTAGTACGTATATGGACAACAGGACAGTTCAGTAAGCGTTACAATTATAGGCAAATAAGTATGACTATCATTGATGGTTACTAGTACCGATTCTCAAGTGGTGCTGACCTGCCGATCAGTAGATTAATCGGCATTTGAAAGTTACAACGCTTATAATACAATTAAAATTTCGCACGCGATGTGGGGGGGGGGGGGGGGGGGGGGTATTCGAACGCATAAACCGAAGCACGCGAGTCAATAGTCTTAAACACTACACTATTACACGAGTTGCGATCTTTAAAATAATTTTGAAATGCATTTGTAACTGAGGGTGGTGACCTCGAGAACGACTTCTAAATACGCGACCATGCCATCGCGGCATACAACAAAAGTTCTAGCATTTACCTTATATCTATATATCTATATGTCAGCTGAAACAGTCACGGAACAAAAACACGTCCTGCTCCAATAAACTCAAGTGTGCGCGCTCTGTGAATAAGTTGTGCCATCCAAAATTGTATTATTTTTATAAAACCCCTCCCTTGCAAAGTGGGAATATGAAGTAATGTGACGACTGTAACAGAAATGTCAATAAGGAATGTTTTTTAGGTGATGCAATCCATTCATTGCCGATTGCATCGTGAATTCACCCGGTGCTCCGCGCGGATAGTTTGCGTTGCGACTTTAGGGTTGAGTTAAGTAAACCGTTTAAATCGGTAGCATGTACCGATCTTTCGTAAATGTCCACTCCATAAGAGAAGCAGTGTCCAAGATAATTGATGTCAAAATAGACGATTTTGAGGTTAGAGCCCTACGACCTTCCTATAGAAGTGAAGAAAATGTAACGCTAATAATGCGTGAATCCGATGCGGATAAACTGCTAACAAGTGGAAGAGTAAAAATCGGTTGGACTGTCTCTATAGTAACCGAAATAATAAGAGAAAACAGCGACACCAAATGCTGGGGACATGGTCACGTTCGGGCAGATTGCAATGGACCCGACAGAGACAAACTCGGTATGAAATGCAGGAAGGAAGACCACAGAGCAGCCGAATGCAAGAAAAAACCTTTCTGTCTGAGCAGTGGCAAAGAGGGACACCAAACAAATGGGTATGGAGGCCGCAAGGAAGAAGGAAAGAGGACGGAGAAACCAGCGTTGCACACGAGCAGAAATGAGAATTCTATAAATAAATATTAATAAGAGTCGCTCTGCCGTTGACTTGGCTCTAGCCACTGTGAACGACATAGAAGACAAAGTACTAGTACTATCTGAGCCCAATATAAAAGCCTTAGAAGGTAAAAGTGATTGGATATATGATCAACTAGATACAGCTATCAAGATATTGGATGAAAATATTGTCATAGACGCTCAGGGAAGCGGCAGAAGCTTATGTTGGGTTGCTATGAAATGCTTTACACTATATAGCTTCTGCGCCTCACCAAATTGGGATACTGAGGAACTGTCGGAGTGCCTAGAGCAAGTAGGTAACGAAATTAGAGCTATATCGAAAGAGACAATGATCGTGGGCGACTTCAGTGCCAAATCTCCACAATCGGGTATGAACTACACAGACAAGAGAGAAGAAGTGGGTACTGAATGGTAGCTCAAATCGATCTAATTGTGAGAAACGTAGGAGAAAAGCCAACATTCGTAAGGTTCAGCTACGGATCGATCCTCGACATTAAGCTCACTACAGAAGGTATTGCAAGTAAAACATCTTACTGGGAACTGTCGGAGTACCTAGAATAAGCAGATAACGAAATTAGAGCTAGATCGAAAGAGACAATAATCGTACGCGACTTAGTGTCAAGTCTCCACAATGAGGTATGAACTACACAGACAAGAGAGGAGAAGTGGTGACTGAATGGATGTCTCAACTCGATCTCATTGTGAGAAACGTAGGAGAAATTCCAAGATTCGTAAGGTTCAACCACGAATCAATCCTCGACATTAACATCTGACTGGGAAGTCACATTACGGAGAGGCGAGGGATGAATGCTCTCTTACAAAATTCGTTGTGTTCCCGAATTTGTTTATAAATATATCCAAAAATTTTCGATGCATTTGGAACTACTGAAATTAATTTTTGGAAAATTTCTGTACCAATAATAAGTATGTTTAAATGAATCGAAATTGAACGAAACAATAAGGACCTACAGAAGAAAGAGGATACAGGCTTACCCGCAGGCTAATAGCTGAGAGAAAAAAGGCAGGGACGTCGATATCTTCTTCCTTTTAAGGTCCCTATTGTTGTAAAATGGATTTTTTTAAATACTTTCCATATGGTGGCTACTCTCATTAAATCCTGAAATATTCGTAAAGGACTATTTTGCGAAATATTAATCTAATTTCTTGTCCATGAATATAATAAATAGCCATGAGGACATCACGCATCAATGTCTATTACTTTGCATAATACCGAACCAGTTACTCAGTTCCCCATTTACCCTTACACTCACTTTGTAACCTAGAGCATACCTAGGATGACCAAAAAACATCTTATAAAAGACGCCTATTAGATGTCCCAAATACGTCTCTAGGACATCCTTAATTTTTTCCCCTCTGGGAAATCATTTCTCACTTGCTTTTTCTCATGCTCACAAACTCTGTACTTTTTTTCCCTTCATCGACCTTCGAAAAAGTTTTTCGCTACCTTTAAAGTCGTGTCTTATTTTCTTCTTTTTTTTTAATGCTT
>NC_046664.1:66426253-66436556 GCF_010883055.1 Belonocnema kinseyi
GTTTTTGAGGTCGCTGAATCCGTATTCGTAGTTTAAAAAATCCAGCATTTCAGGGTTTTGATTTTTAAAGAAACTGAAACGGATTTAGCCTGTGTCTTATTCACCCTGAGTTAGCCTGTGCATGTACATTCAAACTCCAAAGATACGAGCTTTGAAAATAAGAATACTCGACAGATGCGAGCGTCCCGACTCCAAAGGAAGAAACGGAATTTTGTCGCCTCTATCTCTGCCCCATTTAAAATTCAAGCGCGGGCGAGTGCTGGCCGCCTTGAATTCGACGTGCGCGTGTGCATAGTAGGCTTGTGTGCATTCTCACACATAACCCCCGAAATCTAAGCGTCACTGGAGTAAGACAAAGACAAAGATATTGAGTGGCCATTTCACGGCTGTATCTTTGGACTACATGATTCCCGAACTTCTCGTATATTCAGAGTTCTAGTAGAATATTATCGAAATAATAGTCGATTAGGCGCGTGGGCAATATAATCTAGTGAAACATATGTTAGCATCCCAAGTGAAAAAGCCGACGTGGCAATTCACTTGGCCATGCAATTAAATTGAATTTATAAAAAAATGAAAATAAATAAACATATGCAATACGTTTTAAATAATAATCTATTAGGCACGTGCATATTATGATCTAGTTAAACATATGCTGGCATCCCGGGTGAAAATGACAACGTGGCCATCTACTTGAAAATGCACGTTGTGTTTTATTTCAATTGGATTTAAAAAATATATATTAGAAAGAATAACTTGTAACAAGTGTTTTTATAACAATGAAATTTATAACTTATTTATAATTTATAACAAAAAAACTTGGAATATTGACCACATAAGACATTAAAATATATGATTAATTCGGTATTATTATATTGTGCTTTACTTACGAACAATATTGAGAAATACAAAAGCGAAGAACTGTAGAGTTAAAATGAGTTTCTTCATTTTTCCGCAGACAAAGAAGTATTTCTTAGAGAATTTCCTAAGCTGTAAATGATAACATGTTTTGAAAGTTACTGACAACAATGACCACACGAAATTAGTTCCGGAAAAAGTAGGCTTTTAGGTCATCGTTTCCATTTCCAGGTGTAAAAAATAGCCTTAAACCGCATAGTCACACATGTGTCTTTTTACCTTGGACAGGCAAAAATAACTCCCGAAATAAGTGGACTTTATTTACCATATATGACATTTTTAACGCTATAACTATTTTAGTTGATAATTTGTTCGTTGCACGTTGAAGCATGTTAAAAACAAAAATATTTAGATATTTGAAAATCGTCCCGAGGTGTGGCAATGAGGTTCCACCTTAATCATTTTGAAATGGTAAGCAAATTTTCCTACAATTATTTGTTAAGAATATTCTTACTATATTGTTTTAACGTATTTTATTTATTATTAATATGAAATAATATCTACAAAATATAAATGTCTAATTGAACGCAGAAAAGAAGAATTTACTACACATTTTTAATTAGAAAATTTAAGTTCCAATCATGATATTAAAAAAAAAGAAGAATTTTCTACAAAAAAGTTCAATTTTCATCTGAGAAAATAGATTCTTAAACTAGAATGTAATATTTGATATTTTTTACCAAGCAGTTGCATTTTTGAAAAAAAATTTTAATTTCCTCAAATAAATTAATTTTCATAAAAAAAAGATTTTTCAAGAATACTAAAAAAAGTTGTTGAAATTAACAAACAAAACCAAAATTTTCGGCTAAATAATCGAATTTTTAATTCAAAAACATGAACTTTCAACCAAAAAAATTCATTTTCAAACAAGAAGTTGAATTCTCAACCGAAAATATATGAATTTTTAATAAAAATTTCGCATTTCAGTTGAAACACGAGAGAAAAGGGTTTCAAAATGAAATTATTTTGTAAATAATCGTTCCTTTGCTTGCAAATTTTACTATTTTGTTGAAAATTAATTTTTATGTGTTGTAAATTAATTCATTGAACTGAAAATTTAAATATTTCATTTTCGGATAAAAATTTATCTGTATTAGTTGGAAATGAAACTACTTGGTTGAACGTTGAACTTATTTGTTAAAAAATCAGTTTTCCGGTTGAAAATTCTTCTTTTTGTTTAAAAATTTATTTTTTTAGTTATAATTTTTAAAATTTGGTTAAAAGTTCGTCTTTTTCTTGTTCTTACAAATTATTTTTTTATCTTATGATTTAACTATTTCATTTTTGAATGAAAATGATCTTTTTTTATTGTATATGTATTTTATTGACTAATTTTTTCAGTTAAAAATAAATTTTTCAACTAAAGATGTAGCTATTCCATTTTTGCAACCAAATTTATATTTTTTAGTTGAAAATAAAACTATTTTGTTAAAGATTCATATTGTTTGTTAAAAAATTAATCTCTTTTGTTAAAAATTCATCTTTTTAGTTGACTAAAATTTTTAGTTAAAAATTAATGTTTTTTAGTTGCATATCCATCTATTTTATTAAAAATTCATTTTTCTTGGTAGAATATCAACCTTTTGGCTGAAAATTCATTCATTTGGTTGAAAATGTAACTATTAAGTTAAAAATTCGTTCTCTTCTGATTAAAAATTCATCATTTTTGTTAAAAAATCATTTCTTTGGTGCACATTGTACAGTTGTGTTTAAAATTAGTTTTTTTCGAATTAAAAATTAGTTTTTTAACCGATAATTTAACTATTCCATTTTAGGTTCAAAATTGATCTTTTTTAGTTGTAAATTCATCTATATTGTTAAAAATTCACCTTTTTTTGGTAGGAAATTAATTTTTTCGGCTGAAAATTCATCCGTTGGGTTAAAACTTCGATTTTTTCGAATTAAAAATTGTTTTTTTGACTGATAATTTAACTATTCCATTTTTAGTTGTAATTTTTCAAAGTTGTAAATTCATATATTTTGTTTTAAAAAACGCCTTTCTTGATGAAAAGTTAATCTTTTTGGCTGAAAATTCATCGGTTTGGTTGAAAATACGATTTTTTCGAATCAGAAATCATTTTTTCAACTTATAATTTAACTATTCGATTTCAGGTTCGAAATTTATCTTTTTTATTTGTAAATTCTTCTATTTTGTTAAAAATTCACCTTTTCCAGGTATAAAATGTATCTTTCTGGCTGAAAATTCATTCATTTGTTTGAAAATTGAACAATTTTTTTGGAAATCCATTTTCTTCTGATTAATATTTCATAAATTTTGTTAAAAATTAATTTCTTTGGTTGCGCATTTGACAATTTTGTTCAATATTATTTTTTTCGAATTAATTTTTTAAACTAGTAATATAATTATGCCATTTTTGGTTGAAAAAATTATCTTTTTAAGTCGTAAATTCATGTCTTTTGATGAAAACTCGCCTTTCTTGGTAAAAAACTAATCTTTTTGGTTAAAATTTCAATTTTGGATGAAAACTTAGTTATTCGATTTACAATTAGTTTTTTGTTGTTTAAAATTTATCATGTTAGTTCATAATTTATTTCTTTGGTTGAAAAAATAAATATTTTGTTAATTTTTTTTCAATGATTTTTTTACTGAAAATTTAAGTATTCTTTCGGTACAAAATGAATCTTGTGAGAAAATTCGTCGTTTTAATTGAAAATGCACACTATCATTGAATTTTAATACAACAGGATGAAGTTTTAAACATGAAAATTAATTTCTACAAAAAAAAACGAATTTATAATCAAAAAAGATAATTAAACAAATTAATTAGTTAAATATTCGTCCAAGGTAAAACAAATTTCCAACGAAACAGCTCAATTTTCAAGCAAAAATATGCATTTTTAATTAAAATCATTAATTTTAAACACAAAAAATTAATGTTTAACAAAAGAGTTTAATTCCTAATGAAGCAATACAATTTTAATCCCAAAAAAGATTAATTCTGAATGGAAAATGTAGTAGTTGATATTTCAACCAGAAAGGACTTTAATTTTAATTATTAAAATCAGTTTAATTCGTCAAAAGAATACGACTTTTTCCAACATGTGTTGAATTTTTAACTAAAAAAGTTGTTTTTTTGTCAAGAGAGAGAAAATATTGCAAAAAACTGGTAAATTTCCAAAAAAATACGTGCAGTTTCAACGAGATACTTACATTTTTAACTAAAGCCGATCAATTTTTTAACAAAAATAGAATCGCTAAATTTTCAGTTAAAAAAATTTATTTCAAAACAAAAAAAAAACAAAAAAATTTCAACAAAATAGTTAAATGCAGGAAGGGACCGTACTTAAATTACGTAACGGATTACAGGCTGTAACAAAATATTTCTACCGTTTCTGGCTTTTTAGAAAAATACTTTAATTTTCAACAAAATAATTAATAGTTTAAGATAATAGTTGAACTTTTAACCGAAAAAGATGAAATTTACACAAACAAAGAATTTTTTAAATAAAAAGATGAATTTTTAAGATATGAAGTTTTTTCACTCAAGAAATAAATGAAATTTAATATAATTTGTTGAATCTTCAAGCAGTTTTTAAAATTAATTTCAAACCATATAAAAGGAAAATATACAAGCAGACGTAAGCCTTCAATTAAAAAAAAAAAGAAATTTAAACTTGAATTTTATAATAAAAATATAAATCTCAGGTTTTCACGATCGAAATGTTAATTTTTCAATAAGAAGTAAGCTGCTACAAAAAAATTGAAATTTCAATACAAAAAGACGAATTTTGGATCCAAAAAGACGAATTTTAAATAAAAAAGGATAAAATTTCAAACAAATTGTTGAATCATCTACTAAAGAGTTCCATTTTTATCAAGAAATAATGAAAGTTCTCTTCAAACAGATGAATTTAACCAAAATTAAATCTTCCACAAAATAGTTAATTTTTCAATGAAACAGTTGAATTTTCAAACAATAAGAATAACTTTCAACAAAATTGTTGATTTTTCAACCAATCAGTTGCATTTTATCCAGGAAAGATGAATTTTGTACCAAAACTGATCAATTTTTAATAAAGACCATTTTTTCAATTTTATCTTTCGTACAGAAAAAAATTTTAGTTCCCTTTACAATACCAGAATATTAACTTTAGACATAAAGTAAATTTTCTACGAAATAGTGCAATTTATATAAAAAACAGCAGAATTTTCAACCAAAGCTGTTGCATTTTTATCAACGAAAGATGTAATTTCTGCTAAAGCAGGTAAGTTTTAAAATCAAAAAGACTATCTTTCAAAAAAGAGTTGAATTTTAAATCGAATAGTTGAATTTTTATTCCAGGAATGTAAAATTTCTTATAAAATAGATAAATTAAAAACATAACATTAAAAAAATAGTTTAATTTTCATACAAGGAAGATTCTAGTTCACTTTCCAACACTAAAATAAGATTTGTTAATAATTATACTTTTGCTAAGACAATATACTTTTTGTTCTCCCCTCCTTGAAAACAAGCATGTGAAGCAGATAAAGGCGTTTTCCCCATTCTCCTTTCCCTTTTCACCCTTTCCCATTCCCCCTTTCTAATTTCCCGCTTACATTTTCATTTTCCCTCTCCCAATCCCGTTTACAGTTTTCCTTTTCCGTTTTTACCCTTTGCCCGTCCCTTTTCCCCATTTAATTTTTCCTTTCCACCCTTTCCCATTTCCCCCTTTTTAATTTCCCCATTCCCCTTTACTGTACCGCTTTCTTCTTCCCGTTTTAACCTTTCTCTTTTTATCCTTTTCCCGTTCCCTTCAACTTATTTCTCTTTTTCCCATTTCATTTTTCCTTTTAACACTTTCCCATTGCCCCTTTTTTAATTTCCGCATTCCCCTTTACTGTATCGCTTTCTTCTTCCCCTTTTAACCTTTCTCTTTTTATCATTTTCCCGTTTCCTTCAACTTTTTTCTCTTTTTCCCATTTCACCTTCCCTTTTTTCTTTTCCCCTTTCTCATTTTCTCTTTTCCCCACTCCCCTTTCTATTTTCAATCTGTCGATTTTCCCCTTTCTCCATTTCCCTATTGTCCCCTTTCTAATTTTCCCTTTTCCCCATTCCCCTTTACCGTTTTCCCTTTCCATGTTCACCCTGTAGCCTCTCCTTTCTCCATTTCCTTTACCTTGTTTCTTTCTGCTATTCCTCCCATGCCCATTTTATTTTTCTCTTTTCCCCTTTTCCTACTTTTTCCTTTACACCCTTTCCGGTTTCTCATTTTCTTTTTTCCTTTTCCCTGTTTCCTTTTTTCTGTTTCCCTTCCCGTGTTTACCTTTCCCTTTTCAACCTTTCCCGTTCCCTTCACCCTTTATCTCTTCTTCCCATTTCCCACTTTCTGATTTTCCCCTTCCACCATTTTTACTTTCTGATTTTCCCCTTTTATTCCCCTTTCGACTTTTTTATTCTCCTTTATCATTTCCCTTTTTCTTTCCCCCTTTCAGCCATTTTCATTTCTCGTTGTCCCTTCCCTTTTCCTCATTCCCTTTTCCCTTTTAACCCATTCCCATTTCCCCCTCGAATTTTCCTTTCCCCTCTCCTAGTCCCGTTTAGTTTTCCTTTTCCGTTTTTACCCTTTGCCCGTCCCTTTCCCCCATTTCACTTTTTCGTTTCACCCTTTCTCATTTCCTCTTTTTTAATTTCCTCATTCCCTTTTACTGTATCGCTTTATTTTTCTCCTTTTATCCTTTCCCCGTTATATTTTCCCTTTTCCCCATTCCCCTTCACGGCTTTCCCGTTCCATTTTCACCCAATCGCTGTTGCCCTTTCTCATTTTCCCCTTCTGTTTTCGCCACCCCCCGTTCTTATTTTCCCCTTGCATTTTCCTTACCCCTCTCCCAGTCTCATTTACAATTTTTCTTTCCTTTTGTACCATTTCTCCTTCCCTTTTCCCGATTTCACTTTCCAATTCACTCTTCCCCATTTCCCCTTTTTTGATTTCCCCATTCCCTTATACTGTTTCGCCTTCTACTTCCCCTTTGAACCTTTCTCTTTTTATCCTTTCCCGGTTCCATTATATCTTTTTCTCTTTCCCGTTCCCCCTTTCCTTGTTTCCTTTTCCCCTTTCTCATTTTCCCCATTCCCCTGTACGGTTTTCCCTTTCCATCTTTATTCTGTCGCCCTTCCCCTTTCTCCATTTCCCCCATTCTCATTTCTCCTTTTCCCTATTCCCTTTTACCGTTTTTCCTTTCTATTTTCAACCTGTCGCGTCTCGCCTTTCTCCATTTCCTTTACCCTGATTTTCTCTCCTATTCTTTCCTTTTCCCTTTTATTTTATTCTTTTCCCCTTTTCACCCTCTCCGGTTTCTCATTTTATTGTTTCCTTTTTCTTTTCCATATTTCCTTTTTTCTGTTTCCCTTCCCCTTTTGACCTTTCCCTTTTCAACCTTCCCCGTTACCTTTACCCTTTTTCTCTTCTTCCAATTTCCCTTTCCCCTTCTCCTTTACTCATTTCTCAATTTTCCTCTTTCCCCTTTCGTCAATATTTTATGATGAAAGGATTCAAGGAAAAACACTTAAGATTAAATCATATGATTATACTACTTCTGTTGGGAATCCCACTTGCGTCGTACAGTGCATGTATAGCGTGCGTGAAGTTTTATGTAGCGGGCGTAAAGTGTCATGTTGGACCGGCGGTGAAGTTCGCTTGTGGGATGGCAACAGGCAAAGATATAATATCTTTGCCACTGGCCTGGAAGTGGCTACATTATGCCTGCTCCACATATATGAAATGGCGTGTTTTTAAGGGAGGTCGAACAAAAAGTTAATTTTCTGCTAAATAGTCGAATTTTTAACCCAAAAATATGATTAATGACCAACACCAGCCCCATGCCACTTTTCTGGAGGCCTGTGGAAAATATTTGTCATGAGAGTTGACGGACGTCGTGTGGCGGCGCCAGCTATGCAGTTGGCCTAAAATTCAAACATTGCAAGGCGAAATTTTTTTCAGATAAAAATAATTTTCTGATAGTTCTGGGTGAAAGATAATAATCTTTAAGATTTTTTATTACCTTCTAAATAAAAAATAATTAGCGAAAATCGTCAAATTCACTGCTTGGAGACGTAAATCCCAATGCATTTCTACTAACCACAGCAAATCAATATTCATGCGCAATCTAATTAGACATATAATTATTTGTGTAATTTTTAAATATTTTAAATATTTGACTTCAAAAAATGAACCTTGTTAAAAATTATTTATAAACTGGAGGGAAATATTCTAATGTTAATTATAAATAATTTTGGAAAAGAACTCGAGTTGAACTTTTCAAATAAATATTTCGGGTTTTCTTTATTTGGCAATAACAATTTAGAGTTTAATGTTTTCCTTTTTCTCTGTGAATAAAAGTTATAATTCTTATTTAATTTTAACGCTATATCGCTTATTTTATTCCTTAAGGCCATGTGATGAGTGGGTCACGTGACCAGATTCCTACCTTACTGCCACTTTTTTTATTTCCCAACTTATGTTCACACGAAACGTCACTAAAAGTTTAAAATTTGGGATACTAAACAAGAAGCACTAAGAATGGTGGGTCTGGTCTTAAACTTGAATAATTATAAAAAAAAATTTTTGTTGTAAATAATTTTTTTTGCTTTTTTTATAATTATTAAAGTTTAAGACCAGACCCACCTTTCTTATTGCTTCTTATTTATTATCCCAAATTTTCAACTCGATGTAGCGCTTCGTGTGAAAATAAGTTGGGAAATAAGAAAGGCGGCTGTAAGGTAGGAATCTGGTCACGTGACCCACTCTTTACATGGCCTTAAAAGTTTCTCTGCGAATCTAATAGATAGTTTTTATTTAAAAAAAAAATTATTTATGAAAACCTATGGTTTCCAAAAATAACAATTTTGTAATCCCTAAATAAAATTTTTTATCCAAAAACGTTTCGATGAGATTTGCAGAGAATATTTCTAAGAATAAAATAAGCCATACATAATTAGGATTGGATAATAGTTGCAACTTTTACCTAAAGTGAGAGAGAAAAACATTAAACCGTAAGAACTATTTGTTAAATGAGCAATGAAAATTAGAAAATATTTATTTTTAAAGTTCACCTCGAGTTCTTTTCCAAAACCAGTTATAATTAACAATAAAATATTTTCATCGATTTTATAAATCATTAATTAAATTTGTTGACGATGTGCACTTTGATTTCATTTTTTTAAACATGAAAATTTTTTAAACTACCATTTTTTAAATTTTGCAAAATAAAAAAAATGTACTGGCATCTTCCCGGAAATAACTTTAAATTTCCCTAATAATCTAGAAAATATTTTTTGATTTTCTAAATACCTTTCTAAAATTATACAAATCTTCTTTTTTACAAAATTGTAAAAAATCTACATTTTTCTCCAAATTTTTATAATTATCAAATTAAACATTTTTTAAAATCTTTTTATTATATCTGAACGTTCTAAGTGCCTTTCAAAATCTTTCGAATTTTTCTTAAAATATTTTAAATACAGCAAAATTTGCCTTCAAGACTTCCAGATTATTTTTCGAAATTTGTTTGGAAATATTTTGAAATCTTTTAGAACATTATCCTAAAGTTATTTTTTCACAATAAAAAACCATTTAACATTTTTCTGGAAAACTAATGAAAAAATTTTTATTCTTATTATCCGTGTGGTAGCAAAATTAAAAAATAGAAAATTATTAAATTTAAAAGTTACTATAAAATTATAAAAATTTATAAAATTTGATCCACAATAGGCTTGATTCTATTTATTATATGACAGTCATCCGCAACTGTAAAATAATTTATATCTTCATTAGATTATTTTTTTAAAGACATAATTGATTCATTTAAAATGAAAATAAAATTTTATTGATCATTCTTTTCTGCAGATTTGATTAAAATAATTATGATCAATAATTCAAAACCTAAATGCACTGGTAGGCAAAAATAAATCAATGTAAAATGGATAAAATAGCAATTTGTAAATTATTTTGAGAACTTGTTTCCTATACCTTTAGTTCATGTTTAATTTAAAAACAAGTATAATTAAAATTCCCTTTTTGTCCTAAATCTTAAGTTTCACGAAAAGAAATATGTCCTACAAGTTATCGAAAATCTTGCGAATCAAAAAAAATTTCCTTAAAATTTGGTTTTATAAATAATAATTGAACACTCATTATTTGTAAAAAAAATTTCAGTCGAAATACCCACATCATAATTTAAAACAAAATATAGATTTTTGCCATTTTTTTCAATATCTACCAAAAAAAGACACATTTGAAACCAAATAGATGAAATTTTCTATTAAAATGCTAAATTTTTAACAAATTTGAGGTGAGTGGATTGTGGAAGTGTGTGGAAGGGTGTGGAGGTGAGAGATCTAATTGTGGGATTGTGAGATTGTAAAGGGGAGGTAAATATTTTGGA
>NC_046664.1:66436656-66466126 GCF_010883055.1 Belonocnema kinseyi
ATAAGATTGTAAAAAATATATAGATGTAAACGGAAAGATTGTAAGGAATGGAAGTCATGTAAACCCTTAGGGGACACATTATGAATAAAGAAGAACAAAAAATATGAATTTTCAATCAAGAAGATTAATTTCCACCAAAAAATACCAATTTTAAAGAAAAAAAAAGAAATTACCAAATAAAATGCTGAACCTTGAACCAAAAAAAAAAATTTTATAACCAAAAAGATGAACTATTAACATAGAAGATTAATTTATACCAAAAAATAGAAATTATAAGACAAAAAGATGAAATTTTTCAGTTAAAATGGTGAATCTTCAACCAAAAAAGTTGGTTTTTAATCAAAAAAATTAATTTTCAATAAAGATGATTCATTTCTACAAAAGAATACATATTTTAAATCAAAACAGGAAATTTGCAATCAAAATGCTGAATTTCCAACCCACAAAATTAATTTTCAACTAAAAAGATGAATTTTGAACAAATAACATTAATTTCTACAAAAAAATAAAAATTTTAAACTAAAAAGATGAATTTTTTAAATTAAAATGCTCAATTTCCCAACAAAAAAATTCATTTTTAATCAAAAAGATGAATTTTCAAAAAATAAGATTAATTTCTATCAAAAAATATAAATTTTAAAGAAAAAATGAAATTTTCAAATAAAATTTAAAATTTTTAACCAAAGAAATTAATTTTTAACTAAAAAGATGAATTTTTAACAAAGAAGATTAATTTCGACCAAAAAATACAAATCTAAAACTGAAAAGATGAAATTTTCCATTAAAATGCTGAATTTTTAACAACAAACAATTATTTTAAAACAAATAAATAAAATTTTCAATTAAGCTTCTGAATGTCAAAAAAAAAGATTTTTAACCAAAAAGATTAACTTTCAACATAGAAGATTAATTTCTACCAAAAAATAAAAATTTGAAACCAAAAAGATGAATTTTCAATACAGCTTATTAATTTTTACAGAAAAAAGACAATTCTTAAAACGAAAAGATGGAATTTTCAATTAAAACCCTGAATCTTGAACCAAAAAAATTGATTTTAAACCAAAAAGATGGAATTTTCAAAAATAAAGCTGAATTTCCAGTAAAAAAAAATTATTTTTAACTAAAAAGATTAATTTTCAACAAATAAGATAAATTTCTATCAAAAAATATAAATTTTAAATCAAACAACAATAAAATTACAATGAAAATGCTGGATTTTTGACAAAAAAAAAAAAGATTGTGAAATAAAAATATGAAATTTTCAAATAAATTGATTTTTAACCAAAAATATGAATTTTTAACAAAGAATTATTTTTATCGAAAAAGACGAATTTTAAACCTAACAGATGACATTTTTAATTCAAATGTTAAATTTTCAAACGAAAAAATTAATTTTTAACTAAAAAGATGAATTTTCAATAGAGCATATCAATTTCTACCAAAAAAAGGCAAATTTTAAGCCAAACAGATGAAATTTTCAATTAAAATCCTAAATCTTAAACCAAAAAAATTGATTTTTTACCAATAAGATGAACTTTCAACATAGAAGATTAATTTCTACCGAAAAAATACAAATTTTAAACTAAAAAAAGAATTTTTTAAATTAAAATGCTCAATTTCCCTACAAAAAAATTCATTTTTAATCAAAAAGATGATTTTTCAAGAAATAGGATTAATTTCTATCAAAAAATATAAATTTTAAACATAAAAATGATTTTTTCAAATAAAATGTTAAATTTTTAATCAAAGAAATTGATATTTAACCAAAAAAAGGAATTTTTAACAAAGAATATTAATTTCTACCAAAAAATATAAATTTTCAACTGAAAAGTTGCATTTTTGTCCAAAAAAAATATTAAAATTCTACTAAAAGAGGTTAAATTTTAAATGAAACAGAAAAATTTTCAAAAAAAGAGTTGAATTTTCATCAAAGAAGATTTCAATTGACTTTTCAACAAAAAAATACAAATTTGCAACAAAAAGTAAATTTTCTAGGAAAAAGTTGAATTTTTGTCCAAGAAGCAATATTTTCACTAAAAAAAATTAATTTTCGAATCAAAATGACAAATTTTCAGAAAAAAATAATTTCAATTCACAAAAGATTTCAGTTTACTTACCAGCAACAAAATATGAATTTTAAACAAAAGATTCTACAAAAAGTGTTTAATTTTTAAACCAAAAAGACGAATTTTTAACAAATGAACCAAATCATTGTTTTTAAATTTTGTAATGTATTTAAAAAAAAAATTAATAACACTCCCAAAAAATTTTCCTGACATCTCCAGGTTTTTCGAGCTAAAAAATTTATTTATATAAATAATTTATTAAAATAATTAATATTAACTAAATTTATTTTGTATACAAAGTTTAATCGCTATTGCTGCAACTTTTTTCATCTATAATTAAAATTTTACAAAATATAAATTTCTTTTATAATTATTCAATTTAATGATTAAAAAATATATTATTAACTTAATATATAATCAAATTATACTTTGTATATTATTTTAAATAAAAAAAATTATTAAAAAAAAAAGTAAATTTTCTAGGAAATAGTTGAATTTTGCACAAAGAAGTTGCATTTTTGTCCAAGAAAGAAGCAATATTTCCACTAAAAAAAATTAATTTTCGAATCAAAATGACAAATTTTCAAAAAAAGTAGTTTCAATCCAAAAAAGATTTGAGCTTACTTACCAGAAACAAAATATGAATTTTAAACAAAAGATTCTACAAAAAGTGTTTAATTTTTAACCCAAAAAGACGAATTTTTAACAAATTAACCAAATCATTGTTATTAAATTTTGTAATGTCTTTTAAACAAAAAATTGATCACACTACCAAAAAAATTTCCTGACATTTCCAGGTTTTTCGAGCTAGAAAATTCATTTATATAAATAATTTATTCAAATAATTAATATTAACTAAATTTATTTTTTATAAAAAGTTTAACCGCTATTGCTGCAACTTTTTTCATCTATAATTTAAAATTTTACAAAATATAAATTACTTTTATAATTATTAAATTTAATTATTAAAAAATATATTATTAACTTAATATATAATCAAATTATATTTTATATATTATTTTAAATTAAAAATATTTTTAAAAAAAAGTAAATTTTTGATAGGCACTCTATATTTAAAAGAATTTATGCGCTATGTTTTTTTTCCAAAATATCCTTATTTCTCGTCTTTTTAGTTTATTAAATGTCATAAATAAATAGAAATTTTGTTAATTTCTAGACTGAAAAATAATAGTTTCAGGTAAAATTGAAGTTCATTTGATAAAATCAACAAATGCCATTAATCTGTATAAATTACTCAAATATATTCTTAATCAAATATTAGAGATACAATATGTACAGGAAAGTTCCGTCTCACACTCACGCAACACACGCGCACAGCATTGCCTCAATAATTATTTTATATGTACCTGAGAGCAGCAGGTAGACGTAACAAACTTCGAAATTCCATTTTTCAAAACCGTGCCCCTCCATTTTCATTTTTAATGGCAGAAACTCACTGGAATTTTTTCAAATTAAAAAAAAGAGTCAATTTTCTACTAAAATCCACTAAAATTGTGGAAAAAAAAGTCCCAGAAAATTGCAGACTTTTCTAGGTACGTCAAGTTTTTTCCAGGCATTTCGCATTTTTTACACAATCCATTCGAAATCTGTGTAAAATTGCGCGAATTTATTCTAAATATTTTTTTTCTGTTTTTTGGAATTCAATTAATATGTTACATTAAAAAAATGGATGAATTGTATTAAAATTCAGCGAATATTTATCTAAAATTAATGTGGGCACTAACTTTTCAAATAAAAATATTTTCAAAAAGATAGTTTTTTTTTATCTAAATAGAACAATTTTTAACCAAAAACAAAAATAATTTTTTAGAAAAATACGATTTTTAAACAAAACAAGTTAATCTTTAAAGAGAAAGTAGAATTTTCAACTAAAAGAAGGACAATTTCCAGCTATTTAGTTAAATTTGGAATTAAAAAATGTCACTTTCAACGAAAAGTGAAATTGTTAAATTTTCAAGTAAATTCAAGTATCAATTTTTAACGAAAAATTTTAACTTTCTACCCAAAAAAGATGGCTTTTTAACCAAATACATTAATTCCCGGCCAAAAAGATGCAATTTTCAAAAATAACTGATGCATTAAAAAAAATGACTTTTAACCAAAAATATGAATTTCCAACAAAGAATATTAATTTTTTACAAAAAAAAATGTAAACCCGAAAGATGAAATTTTCAATTAAAACGCTGAGTTTTCTAACAAAAAAAATTTATTTTTAACCAACAAGATGAATTTTTAACAAAGAAGATTATTTTCTAACAAAAAAAAAAAAAACTGAAATGATTGTTATTTAACTAAAATAGTAGAATTTTAAACCAAAAAGATAAATTTTTCAATAAAAATGCTAAATCTTGAACCAAAAAAAAATATTTTTAACCAAAAATATGAATTCCCAATAAAGCAGATTAATTTCTACATAAAAAAGACCAATTTTAAAACAAAAAGATAACTAAAAACTGAAATGATGAATATTAAACTGAAATAATTGAATTTTAAAGGAAAAAATATAAAATTTGTAATTAAAACGCTGAATATTCCACCAATAAAATTGATTTTTAACGAGCAAACTTAATTTTTAAACAAGAAGATTCATTTCTACCAAAAAATACTAATATTAAACAAAAAAGATGAAATTTTCAATTAAAATGCTGAATTTTCAATAATAAAATTGATTATAAACCAAAAAGATAAATTTCCAACAAAGAAGATTAATTTATACAAAAAAAATGTAAACCCAAAAAATGGAATTTTCAATTAAATCTCTGAATTTCCAACCAAAAAAACTGAAATGGTGAATATTTTACTGGAAATGTTGAATTTTAAACCAAAAAGATAGAAATTTTCAATTAAAATATTGAATTTTTAACCAAAAAGTTGAATTTTCAACAAAGAAGATTAATAACTACAAAAAATACAAATTGTAAAGCAAAAAGATGAAATTTTCAATTAAAACGCTGAATTCTCAAACCAAAAAATCTATTTTTAACCAAAAAGATATATTTTCAACAAAGATTAATTTTTACAAAAAAAATGTAAACCCAAAAGATGAAATTTTCAATTAAAACGCTGAATTTTCGACCAAAAAATTTATTGTTAACCACAAAGATTAAATTTTCAATTAAAATGCTAAATTTTTAACAAAAAAGTTGAATTTTCAATAAAGCCGATTAATTTCTAAAAAAAAAAAACTAATTTTAAACCAAAAAGATAAAATTTTCGATTAAATGCTGAATTCTCAAACAAAAAAATTTATTTTAAACCAAAAAGATAGAAACTTTCAATTAAAATATTGAATTTTTAACCAAAAAGTTGAATTTTCAAAAAAGAAGATTAATAACTACAAAAAATACAAATTGTAAAGCAAAAAGATGAAATTTTCAATTAAAACGCTGAATTCTCAAACCAAAAAATCTATTTTTAACCAAAAAGATAAATTTTCAACAAAGATTAATTTTTACAAAAAAAATGTAAACCCAAAAGATGAAATTTTCAATTAAAATGCTGAATTTTCGACCAAAAAATTTATTGTTAACCACAAAGATTAAATTTTCAATTAAAATGCTAAATTTTTAACAAAAAAGTTGAATTTTCAATAAAGCCGATTAATTTCTAAAAAAAAAACTAATTTTAAACCAAAAAGATAAAATTTTCGATTAAATGCTGAATTCTCAAACAAAAAAATTTATTTTTAACCAAAAAGATGAATTTTCAACAAAGAAGATTAATTTTTACAAAAAAAAAATGTAAACCCAAAACATGAAATTTTCAATTAGAACGCTGAATTTTCGACCAAAAAATTGATTGTTAACCAAAAAGTTGAATTTTCAATAAAGCAGATTAATTTCTACCAAAATAAATTGCTTTTAAAGCAAAAAGATAAAATTTTCTATTAAAACGCTGAATTTATAACAAGAAAAAAATTTATTTTTAACCACAAAGACGAAGTTTTAATAGAGAAGATTAATTTCTACCAAAAAAATACTAATTTTTTCACTAAAAAGATGAAATTTTTTAATTAAAATGCTGAATTTTCAATAATAAAATTGATTATTAACCAAAAAGATAAATTTTCAACAAAGAAGATTAATTTTACAAAAAATGTAAACCCAAAAAACGGAATTTTCAAGTAAAACGCTCAATTTTCAAACAAAGCAAAAATTATTTCTAACCACAAAGATGAAGTTTCAATAGAGAAGATTAATTTCTACCAAAAAATACTAATTTTTTAGCTAAAAAGATGAAATTTTCAATTAAAATGCTACGTACAAAAAAAATCCCTACAATTTGTTTTTCAAATTTCGAAACGCCATTCTATAATTTAAAAATTTTCCAACGTTTTACAAGCTTCCCGGCAACACAAACTTATTATTTTGTCTTTTTAATTAAAAAGAAAAAAAGAAAATTGCAGTGAGTCTCTGTCATTAAAAACAGAAATTTGGACAGATACCGATTTAAAAAATTTTACTATTAATTTTCAAGGGACACCCTTATCGAGCAGAGGACTTATAATTTTTAAAAAATCCATTTCTGACTCTGGCCAAACGACGGTTTGTACCATTCGCTTAAATTAATTAATTTTTTTAAAAAATAAATTAATTAATTAAATTAGTTTTTATCAATTAATTAATTAAAAATTAATTTTTATTAATTAATTAATTAAAAATTAATTTTTTATTTAATTAATTAACAAAAATTAATTAATTAGATTTCTTAATTTATTAATTAATTAGGATGTGTACAATTTTTAAGATATTCATTCGACTAGCTTCATATCTGCTAATCCGCGATTCAGTCCAATTGCAAGTTACTGGTACATAGGTTTCATTAAAATTGAGTGGCCGGATTCTACAGTGGAACAAATTTCGAATTTTAATTTTTTAAATTGTATAGATTCTCACCGAATTAAAATCCGAAAACCTCCTGTTTTTTGAAAAAAAAGAAATCTTTTTTTTGTGTCTTTTTTACGTCAATTCGCCATAATTCAGCCAATTCTTAAAAAAATTATGAGGGAATATTCTTCGTTATATTTTACGATGGGTGGAGTAAATAAAACACGAATATTTTTGCTTAAACTAATGTTATAAATTTTTATCGGAGGGAATTTTTTCGAGAGTGTGCTTCATTTTTTTTTTAATTGCAATATTAACTTGAATAAAAATTATTCTTGATTTGTAAAATTAGCTTTATATTACTGTATTGAACTCTTTTGTAAAAATTTTTTTTTTTTTTTTTGTAAATAAATTTTGGATGGAAAATTCATCAGTTTTAGTGAAAAATTCAAAAGTACATACCTGGTTTTTTTTTCCGAATTCATATTTTTTGAATGATGATTTAATAACTTGGTTGAGTCACTTTTTTCAACAAAGAAGATTAATTTTTACAAAAAAAAAAAAAAAAACGTAAACCCAAAATATGAAATTTTCAACTAAAACGCTGAATTTTCGATCAAAAAATTGATTGTTAACCACAAAGATTAAATTTTCAAATAAAATACTAAATTTTTCACCAAAATGATAAATTTTCAATAAAGCAGATTAATTTCTACAAAAAAAAAAACTAATTTTAAACCAAAAAGATAAGATTTTCGAATAAAGTGCTGAATTATCAATAATAAAATAAATTTTTAACCAAAAAGATAAATTTTCAATAGAGAAAATTAATTTCTACCAAAAAAATATCAATTTTGAACTAAAATGATGAAATTTTCAATTAAAATGATAATAACAAAATTGATTTTTATCCAATAAGATAAATTTTCAACAAAAAAGATTCATTTCTACCAAAATATACTAATTTTAAACAAAAGAGGTGAAATTTTCAATTAAAATGCTGAATTTTCAATAATAAAATTGATTATTAACAAAAAAGATAAATTTTTTAACAAATATTAATTTTTACAAAAAAAAATGTAAAATCAAAAAATGGATTTTTCAAGTAATACGCTAAATTTTAAACCAAAAAGACAGAAATTTTTAATAAAAATATTGGACTTTTAAACAAAAAGTTGAATTTTCAATAAAGCAGATTCATTTCTACAAAAAAAAGACCAATTTTAAACAAGAAAGATAAAATTTTCAATTAGAGTACTGAATTTTCAACAAAGTAGATTAATTACCACAAAAAATTACTGTATTTAACTCTTTTGTACAAAATTTCTTTTTTTTTGTAAATAAATTTTTGGTGAAAAATTCATCAGTTTTAGTACAAATTCAAAAGTACATACCTGGTTGAAAATTCTTGTATTTTGTGGAAAATTTCTTCTTTTTTTTGAATTCTCTTTTTTTTATTGTAAACTTTGAAATATTTAATTAATAGATTCTTTCCGAATTCATATTTTTTTAATGATGATTTAATAACTTGGTTGAGTCACTCTTTTGTTATAAATTATTATTGATTAATAATGGAATTTAAAATTTAAAAAATTAAAATAATAAATAATTATTTTAAATAAAAATTCATCTCCTTGGTTGAAAAATGATCCAATTTATTGAGAATTTGTTTTTTCGTTAACTCATCTATCTTTCTGAACATTTAAATTTATGCTTGAAAATTTAGGAATTTTATTTTATTTATATCAAAAAAGACCAATTTTTCTACTAAAAAATACTAAAAAATTTTAACCAAAAAAAAAAAAACAATGAAATTTTCAAACAAAAAAATTTACTTTTGACCAAAAAGATGAAATTTTCTATTAAAATCGTCTTTTTGGCTGAAAATTAAAACTTTTGTTTATTATTCACATTCAATATTTAATTCAAAAATTATCTTTTTCAGTTAAGAATTTTTACTTTTTTGGTAAAAATGAATCTTCCTGGTTGAAAATTATTTTTGTGAAAAATTTAATGATTTTAATTGAAGATTTATCATTTTTATTTAAAATTTCATCTCCTGGGTTGAAAAATGAGAAATCTTGTTGAAAAAATCGTTTTTTTCTTTGTCTAAAAATTAATATTTTAACTAAAAATTTAACTTTTCAATATTTACTTGAAAAAATATATTTTTTTTTTTGTTTGATAATTTTCCTTTTTGGGTAAAAATTAATCTTCTGGGCTGAAAATTATTCTATTTGTTCGAAATTTAATGATTATTGTTCAAACTTCATCACTTTAGTTAAAAATATAACTATTTTTTTTCGTTTTTTTGTTGACTAAAAATTTATTTTTTCAATAAAAATTTAACTGTTCAATATTTTAGTTGAAAAATTATATATTTTTTAGTGTAGAATTTTGCCTTTTTAGTTAAAAATGAATCTTTCGGGCTGAAAATTAATCTTTTTGTTATAAAATTTTATCATTCTAGTTAAAAAATCCATAATTTTAGTTAAGAATTTATGTTTTTGATTTCAAATTCAAGTATTAAAGTTTAAAATTCATCACTTTCTTTAAAAATTTGACTAATTAAAAAAAATTAGTGCCTTTTATATTTCAAAATTGGTTTTTTTTCTCAGGAAAATGCAACTATTCCAATTCAAAATTAGATACTTTTAGTTGAAATTGCATATCTTTGGCTAAACATTAATTTTTAACTTAAAATTTTACTATTCAATTCTTACTTGACAATTTATCTTTTTTTTTTAAATTTATGTATTTCGTATAGAATTTTTATTCTTTGGTAAAAAACTGTTTGATTCAGAATTAATGTTTTCTTTTGATCTTTTTGATAAAAAATAATGATTTTTTTGGTTAAAAATTCATCTTTCTTTGTGCAAATTTAAATGTATGCTTGAAAGTTTAAGAATTTTAAATAGTTTAATTTTATTTAATTTCTACCAAAAAAAAAAAAAAACCAATTTAAAAAAAAAAAAAAAAAAAGAAGTTTTCAATTAAAATGCTGAATTTTCACAATAGAAGATTATTTTTACCAAAAAAGATCAATTTTAAACCAGAAAGATAAAATTTTCTAATAAAATACGAAATTTTCAATCTAAAAAATTAATTTTTAACCAAAAAGAAGAATTTTCAACAAATACGATTAATTTCTATAAAAAAATAGAATTTTTTAACAACAAAAAAGGAAGTTTTCAATTAAAATACTGAATCTTCAATTTGAAAATTTTATTTTTAACTAAAAAGATGAATTTTCAACAAAGAAGAGTAATTTCTGCAAAAAAAAGACAAATTTTAAAACAAAAAGATGAATTTTTCTATTAAAATCGTCTTTTTGGTAGAAAATTAATCTTTTTAGTTGAAAATTAAATTTTTTGTTGAAAATTCGCATTCACGGATTGAAAATTCCACTTTCGGCTCTAAAATTCAACAATTTGGTTAAAAAATCATCTATTTTTGCGCAAATTCAAATTTATGCTTGAAAAATTCGAAATTTTAAGCGGTTAAATTAAAAATTTTTTCTAGCAAAATTTTTTTATTTTTAACCAAAAAGAGGAATTTTTAACAAAGAAGATTAATTTCTATTAAAAAGTATAAATTTTTAATAAAAAAGGAGAAATTTTCTATTAAAATCGTCTTTTTCGTAGAAAATTAAACTTTTTAATTAAAAATTCATCTATTTTTGTGAAAATTCAAATTTATATTTAAAAATTAGGAATTTACAGCAGTTTAATTTGAATTTTGAGCAGAAATTTCATCTTTTTTTATTAAAACTGCAACTGCCTGGTTAAAAATTAATTTTTTCCGAATAAAAATTAAATTTTTGTTAAAAACTCACCTTCATGGGTTGAAAATTCAACTTTTTTTATAGAAAATTAACAATTTTGACTCGAAAATTAAAACAATTTAGTTGGAAATTTAAGTATTTGTTTGAAAATTGATGTGATGATTCCTTTTTGTAGTCAAAAAATTAATTTTTTAACTCAAAATTCAACTATTTAATTTTTGGTAAAATACTGATCTTTTTTGGTTGAAAATTCAGCTATTTGTTTAAAAAGGGATTTTTTCTTGATTTAAAATTCAACTGTTTAATTGATAATTTATGTTTTTTTTTAAATCGACCTTTTGGTAAAACATTTTTTTTTTTTGGTTGGAAATTCATCTATCTTTGTGAAAATTCAAATTTCTAGTTGAAAATTTATAAATTCTAAGCGGTTCAATTTTATTTTATTCCTAACAAAAAAGACAAATTTTTAACAACAAGGAATGAAATTTTCAATTAAAATACTGAATTTTGAAGCAAAACAAATTTATTTTTAACCAAAAAGACGAATTTTAAACATCGAAGATAAATTTCTACTAAAAAATATCAATTTCAAACTCAAAAAATATGCAATTTTCAATGAAAACGCTGAATATTAAACCAAGAAAATTGGATTTTAACAGGAAAGATGAATTTTCAACACAGAAGAGTAATTTCTAGCAAAAGATAGATTTTAACCTAAAAAAATGAAATTTCCAATTAAAATGTTGAATTTTTAATCAAAAAAATTCATTCTGAACCAAAAGAAATTCATTTTTAACTAAAAAGATGAAATTTTCTATTAAAATCGTGTTTTTTTTGGTAGAGAAGTAATCTTTTCGGTTGGAAATTAAATTTTTTGTTAAAAATTCACATTCCCGGATTGAAAAAATTAGCTTTTTCGTAGAAAATTGATCTATTTGGTTAAAAATTGAGGAATTTTGTTGAATTTTATGTTTCCAGTATAAAAAAAATCACCTTTTTTTGGTAAAAAATTTTATCATTTGGTTCAAAATTTAATTATTTTGTGGAAATTTTAAGAGATTGAAAAAATTATCAAAGAACACGGAAGATTTTAAGGATTTTTTTTTCTAATTTGCAGGATTTTCAAAAATTGTTGGAAAATTTCGATTAATTTTAAAATATATTTACAATTTCTGAAAAAAATGTTAACACACATTGTTTAAATTACTTGAAATAATGTCAAGTTTTTAATTAATTTGGAATCTTTTCAAAACTTCTAAATATCTCTTAAAACTAATCAAATTTTTTCTACAAATAATAAATATTCAATTATTACTTCTATATAAAAATTAAACAATTCCATTTCCAAATTAAACATTCATTAAACTTCAGCATTTTATTTGAAAATTTCATTTTTTTTTTTAATTTATATTTTTTGATAGAAATTATTTTTATTTTTTGAAAATTTATCTTTTTAGTTCAAAATCAATTTTATTGAAAATTCAGCATTTTAATTGAAAATTTCATCTTTTTGGTTTAAGATTTGTTTTTTTTTTGTAGAAACTAATATGCTATATTGAAAAATCATCTTTTTGGTGAAAATTAATTTTTTCGTTGGAAAATTTAACATTTTATTTAAAAATTTCAACTTTTTGATTCAATTTTTTTTGTTGTGCAAAGTTTATATTTTCTTTTATAGAAATTAATCTTTTTTATTGAAAATTCATCTTTTTTGTTGAAAACTAATTTTTTGTTTGAAAATTAAACATTTTAATTAAGAATTTCATCTTCCAGGTTTAAAATTGTATTGTTTGGTAAAAATTAATCTGCTATGTTGAAAGTTAATCTTTTTGGCTGAAAATTAATTTTTTTGTTTGAAAATTTAAAATTTGAATTAAAAATTTCATTTTTTTGGTTTAATATTCGTCTTTTTTTAGAGAAAATAACCTTCTTCGTTGAAAATCCATCTTTTTACTTAAAAATCAATTTCTTTCATTAATAATTTAGCATATTAATTGAAAATTTCATATTTTTGTTTTAAAATCATTTTTTTTTCAAGGTTTACACATATAAATTGAAAAATTCAATTAAAACGCTGAATATTAAACCAAAAAAATTCTGAACCAAAAAAAAATCATTTTTAACTAAAAAGATGAAATTTTCTATTAAAATCGTCTTTTTTTTGTAGAAAAGTAATCTTTTCGGTTGATCTATTGGTTAAAAATTGAGGAATTTTGTTGAATTTTATGTTTCCAGTATAAAAAAAATCACCTTTTTTGGTATAAAATTTTATCATTTGGTTCAAAATTTAATTATTTTGTGGAAACTTCGTCTCTTTCCCCTAAAAATTAAACAATTTGATTCATTTTTCTTTCTTGACTAGAATTTTTTTAAATTGAAAATTCATATTATTTCAAGCAAATATGCACTGAATTTTTTAATTCATCAGGTTTTCAGTATTATTCAATCTCTCGTTCTAAAATATTCAAGAACGTCTTCCAATACTAATAAAATTCCTAGAAACTAAAAAAAAAAAAACCTGTAATTGTCAGCGAATTTTGAGCAAAAAAAAAAAAAATCTCTCGAATTTATTTTAAATAATTCCTTCTCCCTGAAAATATTTGATAACTCAAAATTCGCTCGACTCCCAATCATTTTGAAGATATAAATTCATCTCTGCAATATCTCAGCTAAAAATAAATATCTTCCGTTCAAACAAAGATCTTGATAAATTATTTTTTTCCTACCAATCGTAGAAAACAATACTGCAAATTTCATGAAATTATCTGCAGAAAATTGGCTAAATTATGGAGACAGAGAGAGAAAATTGAAAGTAAGAAGAGAGAAATTTGTTAAAGAATCCTGGCCCTCAATTCCTAAAGGAAGCGGAATTCACGGCATTTTCGATTGCTGATCCCTCCCATCGACCAACACAATCAATATAAATCTTTTTTCTTTACCTAAAATTAAAATTATTTAAATTTTAAAAGTTCTAGATATCTCGCAGGTACACCTTTTATCTTTTCACTTATCACTGAGAAAGAGTGACTTTTGCGAGTTTTTCAAGAATTCCCGGGACGTGATTTCAGTTCTAATTCCAGTTCCAGTTTTTTTGTTTTCTGGCCCTAATTGAAGTGGAATTTGAACTGGAATGGGGAACCATGGAAGTGGTGGAATTCACGGAAAGGATTGAATCCTTGCTGATGCTTTCCCGACTCGGGATCAAGGGGATCCTCGCCCCGATCGAATTTTTCCCGTTTCTCCTCGTCGGTCAAAACCTCTTTGGCTGCCGCGATATCGATGAACTTTTTTTCGGCTCGTTTTTTCTCCTCGCCATCCTGAAAATTGTCCGGATGCCACTTCTGAGCCGCCTTTCGGTAAGCCTTGACAATCTCCCGCTTCGAGGCGGTTCGCGGCACATCGAGAATTTTGTAGTAATCTCGCGATTCCGAGAGCTTCTGACGCTGCTGGGCGCGCTGGAGACCTTCACTTGCTCGCTGAAAGTGTGGATCCAACTCGAGGGCTTCCTTGTAGTCTCTTATTGCTGAAAAGAAGCGAGCAATTTTCAAATTTACCTGGAAAAAAAGCGGTCTCTCAAACGAATTTATTATTGCCAGGCCTCACACAGTCCCTATGCGATCAAATTGGGAAAACACTGTTCCTACACAATTTTATTCTGCACAAAATATATTCTGCACTAGTATACTGATCATATTTTTCCTACACAAAACTTTTTCTACACAAAATATTTCCTGCACAGAATTTAATATTGTTAAATACTTTAATTTTTTTTGCTACACAAAATTTAATACTGTAATATTTTTCCTACACAAAGTTTTTTTCTACGCAGAAGATTTCCTACAAATAAATTTATATTTCTTAATACTATTATTTTATTCCAATACAAAATATTTTCTACACAAAATATGTGTATTCCACACAGAATTAAATGGTAATATTTTATTATCAAGATAGTCTCTAAACATTGTACAAAAAATATAATGTGTAATATTTTTCCGGCACAAAATATTTTTTATATTTTTTATATTTATATAATTATTTATATAATAAACTTTTATATAAACTATATAATTTTATATTTTATAGCGCCTGTATCACCAATACTTAATATTACTGTAACTATATTTTTTAATGCAAAATTTTAGTTTGTATGAATTTTGTTGTTTTTTTTCTCAAGAAAATTTTTGCGATTATAACTATGTAAGAGCCATAGAAAATTAATTTTTAAGATTGATCTTCTACACTCTCATTAAAGTAAAGTACATATAACTTAGTGAAATACCATAAACAAATTGCGAAATAAATAGAAGTCCAAAAATAAAAAAATTAATTTTTAAAAATCGTCATGAAATCATTAGTAAAATAAGAGTAAAGAAACTATTACATTTTTTTTCAAGAAAGCAAATTTTGTATTTTTGAAACGATTTTTTTCAACAATTGGTTTTAAAATACATGACAGTTCTATACGTAGGAAATCTTCTATGTAGAAAAAATTTGGTGTAGGAAAAATGTTGTGTGGAAAAAGTTTTGTGTATGAAAAATGTAACAGTATCAAATTATGTGTGGGAAATATTTTTTGTAGGAAAAAAATAAACGTATTTAAGAATATTAAATTCTGTATAGGAAAAATTTTGTGTAGAATAAGTTTTGTGTAGGAAAAATATAGCAGTATTAAATTATGTGTAGGAAATATTTTGTGTAGAAAAAGTTTTTTGTACGAAAAATATAATCAGTAAATTAGTGTACAATATATTTTGTGTAGAATAAACTTGTGTTGGAACAAGTGTAACCCGATCAAATTTAGGGACCAAAGGGCACTTTTTGTTGTCAGGCTCATAGGGTACAAACAAATTCAGGATAAATTCATGAGACTATATATTTTTCAGGATTTCAGCAAATATCATCAAATTTAACTCTATTTTATCATATTTTAGTGGATTTCAAATAATATATTAACGAGACACGAGGTACTTTCTAGAGTTTCAAAGATTTCAAAAGATTTAAAATATTTTAGGTTCCTTAAAAAATTAGAAAGATGTTCCCAAAGATTTTTGAGCATTTTATTTGGAATTCACCCTGAATTCTTTTACAGGGTGGCCGTTTTAAGCGAAGAAAAAAATTCCCGGTTCGCAAACGCTTTTCCCGGTCAATGAAATTTAAACAATCAAACTATATTCTAAACATTTTTCCATATAAAGTAATGAACAACAAATTAAAGTATTCAAAGTGGTACCCTTGAATTCAAAAATTTAAAAATTGAAGTTTAAAAGTTTTTCAATACAAAAATTGTGTATTCCAATGCTCAAAAATTTACACGTACCAAATGGAAGGTATAAAGAATTTTAAATGAAATGCAAATAAACTGCAAAGTTTAGAAGTTTTATAAATTATAGAGTTCAAAGATTGAGATTAAGTTCCAAAAATATAAATTCACGTTAATATTTTCAATAGTCTAAATTAAAGAATCAAGCAATAAACTTTAAAATTTTTTAAAATTATATTATTTTAAGTAATTTTAATCCAGACACATAAAAAATTGAAAAATAATTTTTTTAACTAAACAGTTCTTAAATTATTCTTATTTTAAATAGTCCAGGCATCCTTTAAAAGCCTTAAAATTTTATTTCAAAATCTTGAGAAATCTAGAAGTGGTTTAAAATTTTTCCAAATTCAAAATAATTTATAATTTTGTTCAGAACTTTTAAATATATTTCAAAATAAATTGAATTTTTTCTATAACTTTTAGAAAATCCTGAAAATTAAAAATATGGTGAATTTAAATTTATAAATAATAATAGAGTAATTTAAAGAGATATCTAGAAGTTTTGAAAAGATTCGAATTAAATTTAGAATTGAAAATAATTTGAACTACTTACAGCCGAATTTAAAGTAAAAATATAGATTTTTGCAGATTTCAAACACAAAAATTTAGATTTTTTTTAGGAATTGTGAAAGACTTCAAAAGAATAAAAAATTTTCTTAAAATTTTTATGAAAATTGAAAATGATTTTTCACTTTGAAAAATTATTGTAACAGAAAGTTTAAGAAGATTTTAAGAGATTGAAAAAATTATCAAAGAACGCGGAAGATTTTAAGGATTTTTTTTTCTAATTTGCAGGATTTTCAAAAATTGTTGGAAAATTTCTAAATATCTCTTAAAACTACTCAAATTTTTTCTACAAATAATAAATGTTCAATTATTACTTCTACATAAAAATTAAACTATTTCATTTACAAATTAAACATTCATTAAACTTCAACATTTTAATTGAAAATTTCATTTTTTTTTTAATTCATAGTTTTTGATGGAAATTATTTTTATTTTTTGAAAATTTATCTTTTTGGTTAAAAATCAATTTTATTGAAAATTCAGCATTTTAATTGAAAATTTCATCTTTTTGGTTTAAAATTTATCATTTTTTGGTAGAAATTAATAAGCTCTATTGAAAGTTCATCTTTTTGGTTAAAAATTGATTTTTTCGTTTGAAAATTTAAAATTTTTAAATTTTATCTTTTTGTTTTAAAATTCATCTTTTTTTGTAGAAAATAATCTTCTTTGTTAAAAATTCATCTTTTTGCTTAAAAATCAATTTCTTTCATTAATAATTTAGCATTCTAATTGAAAATTTCTTATTTTTGTTTTAAAATCATTTTTTTCAAGGATTACACATATAAATTGAAAATTTCATTTCTTGTTTTTGAAAATATATATATATATTTTTTTTCTTATAGAAATTAATCTTTTTTGTTGAAAATTCATCTTTTTAATTAAAAATAAATTTTTTTGGTAAAAATTCAGCATTTTTTTTTTTAAATCTAATTCAAATTTCAATTTTTTATAAGAAATTAATAAACTCTATTAAAAATTTCTTTTTTGTTAAAAACTAATTTTTTGTTTGAAAATTAAACATTTTAATTAGGAATTTCATCTTCCAGGTTTAAAATTGGTATTTTTTGGTAGAAATTAATCTTCTATATTGAAAGTTCATCTTTTTGGTTAAAGATCGTTTAATTTTTTTTTTTTTTTCGTTAAAAATTCAGTATTTTTATTGCAAATTTCATCTTTTTGGTTTAATATTCGTCTTTTTTGGTAGAAAATAATCTTCTTTGTTAAAAATTCATCTTTTTGCTTAAAAATCAATTTCTTTCATTAATAATTTAGCATTTTAATTGAAAATTTCATATTTTTATTTTAAAATAATTTTTTTTCAAGGGATACACACATAAATTGAAAAATTACTTTTTTTATTGTTGAAAATTTGTATTTGTTTTATAGAAATTAATCTTTTTTATTGAAAATTTATCTTTTTAATTAATAATCAATTTTTTTGGTTAAAAATTCAGCATATTAATTGAAAGATTTCATCCTTTTTGATTAAAATTGGTATTTTTTGGTCAAAATTAATCTTCTATGTTGAAAATTCATCCTTTTGGTTAAAAATCAACTTTTTTTGTTCAAGATTCAGTATTTTATTTGAAAATTCCAACTTTTTGGTTTAAAATTTGTATTTTTTTTTGTGTAGAAATTAATAAGCTCTATTGACATTTTATTTTAAAATTTTATCTTTTTGGTTTAAAATTCGTCTTTTTTTGTAGCAAATAATCTTCTTTGTTAAAAATTCATCTTTTTGCTTAAAAATCAATTTCTTTCATTAATAATTTCGCATTTTAATTGAAAATTTCATATTTTTGTGTTAAAATCATTTTATTTTCAAGGATTACACATATAAATTGAAAATTTCATTTTTTTTTGTTGAAAATTTGTATTTGTTTTATAGGAATTAATCTTTTTTGTTGAAAATTCATCTCTTCAATTAAAAATCAATTTTTTTGGTTGAGAATTCAGCATATTAATTGAAAGATTTCATCCTTTTGGTTCAAAATTTGCATTTTTGGGTAGTAATTAATCTTGTATGTTGAAAGTTCATTTTTTTGGTTGAAAATCGTTTTTTTTTCTTTAAAAATTCAGCATTTTAATTTAAAATTCCAACTTTTTGGTTTAAATTTTTTCGGTTAAAAATTTAACACTTTAATTGAAAATTTCATTATTTTATTTTAAAATATTTTTTTTTGTTGGTTGAAAATTCAGCATTTTTATTGAAAATTTCATCTTTTTGGTTTTAAATTTGTATTTTTTATTAAAAATTGCAAAAAATTACAAAAATCTACATTTCTTAAAAATTATGTTGTGGGTATTTTTACTGAAATTTCGGTACGAATAGCCGAATTTTGTCAGTATACACACTCCATTTAAATTATTTGTAATCATTTCAAGTTTTTAATTAATTTTGAATCTTTTCAAAACTTCTAAATATTTCTTAAAATTACTCAAATTTTTTCTACAATGATAAGTAAATTATTATTTCTACATAAAAATTCAACAATTTCGTTAACAAATTAAACATTTTTTAAATAGAACAATTAAAATTATAACGCTAACAATTTAAAAGTTCTTCGAAAATCTAAAGATTCAAAGCTTTCTATGTAAAACAATTCAGTTTCAAATTTTTTTCTTTTAAATATTTGGTTTAAATTTACTCGTCTTAAATGAACAGTGAAATAATACTAAATATTAAATATTAATTCTTTTTCTACATTAAGAAATTTCAAATTAAATGGGATGAAACTTAAATAATTTAGACTCACATTATTGTAAATTTAATAAAAAACTTTAATTATGACTATATTATTATGGATTTATTTTTAAGTTGAAAATAGTCAACAATTTTGGTAAAAAGTCTTTTTATCGTTTTTAGTTGAAAATTCATGTATTTTGCTGAAATTTAGTTGTTCTTTTTTAATAGAGAATTAAGATTTTTCCCTGAAAATTCATATTAGTTCTTGAAAACTTAAATATTTTGTTGAAAATTGGTCTTTTTGGACAGAAAAATAATCATCTTGTTTGAAAATTAATTGACTTTGTAGAAAATTCTTAATTTTTTTTAAATATTCATCCTCTCTGTTTAAATTTAACGATTTCGTTTTAAAAAATAGTGGTTTTCATGGTTGAAAAATTATGTTTTAACTGAAAATTTAATTAATACAACTGAAGTTTTATTTTCATCTACAGATTTATTTTCCACCAAAAATGGAATAGTTAAATTTTCAATTAAAAAATAATTTTTCAACCATAAAAACCACTATTAAAAAAAAAATAGTTAAATTTTTTTCATCAAATAGATTAATATTCAAATGAAGTGCCCAATTTTTTAAGTAAGGAGATTAATTTTTTCTCGAAAAAGACGATTTTTCAACCAAATGCATGAATGTTTAAACAAATTGATCGCATTAAAATTCAAGTTTTCAAATTAATTTTTATTAAATTGAAATTAAATTAAAATTAAATTACATGTTAGGTTTTCGGTTAAAAAATAGGTTTTAAATCATAAAAACCATTTTTTTTTAAACAAAATAGGTACATTTTCAACCAAGGAGATGAATTATCAACTAAAATCAAGAATCTTGAACAAAAAAAGTAATTTTTTGACGAAATTGTTAAATTTTCTACAAAGTAAATTAATTTTGAACCAAGAAGATTAATTTTCTTCTGAAAAAGCCAAATTTTCAGAAAAATACATGAATGTTTAACAAAATTGTTAAAATGTCAACTACAACGGATTAATTTTCCACCAAAAGTATATAATAGTTCATTTTTCCAAGCAAAAAAAAAAAGAATTTTCAACGAAAATTATGAAAGTTCAACTGAAACAGTTAAGTTTTCAGTTAAAAAATAAATTTTTAACCCTAAAACCCACAATTCTGTTAAGCAAACTGGTTACATTTTCGATAAAAGAGATGACTATTTAACTAAAATAAACAAACTTCTACTAAAAAGAATGTTTTAAAAATAAAATTGATAAATTTTTCGTAAAATAAATTAACTTTTAACCAAGAAGATTGATTTTCTGACGTAATAGACGCACTTTCAACAAAATAAATTAATTTTCAACTAAAATTATGAAACTGCAACTGAATTAATTAAATTTTCAGTTAAAAAATAATTTTTTAATTATAAAAAATACTATTTTTTAAACAAAATAGTTATTCTGTGTTGAAACGAAATTTTAATTCTTACAATTGGTTGAAATGGATCATTTTCGAAAAGTATTAAAATTTCTGATTTAAACAGGGAATTTTCATTCTTGAACCAATTCTGAGCTGGAATTAGAATTTAAAATTGCTGCAATTTTGATCATTAAAAATGATAAATTTCATCTTATACGCGTAAATTATTGAGCATTTTAATACATAATTTTTGAATTCCAAAAACTTTCCAACTTAATTTTAAGAGTTTAAAATTCAAGATTTTCACTTCAAATGGAACAATTTTTAGATTTAGTGCTCGATTTTATCAGATTTTTGATGACATTTAAAATTATTATTTGAATTCACCCTGAATTCTTTTAAATACTTTAGCATTTTTTTTATTTTTCCAATTCACTTGAATTCTTCTAAATTTTACTGATTTTAATGGATTTTTGGTCTTTTAACAAAATGAATCAGATTTCAAGGGATTTAATATATTTTAGGTTCCTTGAAAAATTACAAAGATAGTCCCAAATATTTTTGAAAATTTTATTTGGAACTTGATAGCTGTTTCAATTCAGCTTCATTTTTTAAATGAAATTTATCGAATTCTTCTCATTTCCCTGAATTATTATAAATTCAATCAAATTTTACGGAAATAAGTGATTAATCACTTTTTTGGTTAAAAATTAGTAAGGTTTCAAAGATTTGAATTTTTATTTAATTACCCCGTATTCTTATTAATTTACCCTGAATTCATTTAAATTCTCTTTTTTTAATTCACTTCAATTCTTCTAAATGCACGAAATTCTTAAAATCCTTAAAATCCTCTAAATTTATTCCAAACTTAACGGTAATAATTAAATTGGATTAGAATAATTGAAGGAAATTGGAAAAAATTAAAAAGAATTCAGGGTAAAATAATACGAATTTAGAGTGAATTCAAAAAAAAATTTTAATCACCTCGAATCCTTGAAAATCTTATTAATTTCTAAGCAAAAACAAAAAATTTTTTCAAACCCATTGAATTGAGTAAAATTAACAGAATTTAGAAGAATTCAAAAGAATTTAAAACCGGCGAAACCCGGGAAATGAAAGTCAATTTCTTTTTTGACCGGAAATTTTACAAAATTGTTATAAAAAATATTTTGTCCAACTTTGATTTCAATCGTTTTTTAAATAATTTGTTAAATTGTGATTTTTATCAATTATTATATCATTTAGTTTAGAAAATTTTCCAATTAATATTTTTAAGCATATATTTTAATTTAAAGAACTTTAAAATCCAGTTTTAAAGGTTAAAAAAATCATACAAATTAGAAGTTTTTAAAATCGAAGATTTTTTAAATAAAAAACAGGATGGCCAACGGACTGGGAAACCGGAAATTTAGCGAATTTTCTGAAGAAGAGAAAAGAAGGAAATATAAAAGTTAACTGGATTTTATAATATTTTAGTGGATTTCAAAAAATGTATTCATGAACCGCGAGATATTTTGCAGGGTTTAAAAGATTTGATGAGATTTCAAGTTATTATTTGAATTCATCCTGAATTCTTTTAAATTCTTTGGCATTTTTTTTTATTTTTCCAATTTACTTGAATTCTTCTAAATTTACGAAATTTTACTGATTTTAATGGATTTTTGGTCTTTTAACAAAATTAATGAGATTTCAAAAAATTTCAAGGGATTTAAAATATTTTCGGTTCCTTAAAAATTATAAAGATAGTCCCAAATATTTTTGGCGAATTTTATTTGGAATTTACCCTGAATTCTTCTTAATTCTTTTAAATTCTTCTAAATTCATTTAAGGTTACTCAAGTGAATTGTTTAAAAAAAATCTTTTGTTTAATTCGTCTTGAAATCTTGTAAACTCACCTCAAATTCGTAGGCATTTCACCTAATTCTTTTGAATGTTTTTTTAATTTTTCTGAATTCATTTCAAACTTACTAAATTCAAAGAATTTTTTCATATATTTTTTTTCGATTCACTTGATTGGTGTTTAAACTCAGCTTCATTTTTTAAATCAAATTCATCAAATTTTTTTCATTTCCCTTAAATTATTCTAAATTCAATCAAATTTCACGGAAATAAATCATTAATCACTTTTTTGGTTAAAAAATAAGTAAGTTTTCAAAGATAAAATTTTTTTTTTTAATTCACCCTGCATTCTTATTCATTTACCCTAAATTCATTTAAATTCTCTGGAATTCTCTTTTTTTTTAATTCATTTCAATTCTTCTAAATGCCCGAAATTCTATTTAATTCCTACGCATTTTTCCTTGAGAATTCATATTATTGCTTGAAAAATTAAATA
Source organism: Belonocnema kinseyi (assembly GCF_010883055.1). Lineage (NCBI taxonomy): Eukaryota > Metazoa > Arthropoda > Insecta > Hymenoptera > Cynipidae > Belonocnema > Belonocnema kinseyi. The sequence goes on from NC_046664.1 coordinate 66,459,694, forward strand.
TTTTATTGAAAATTTGTCTTCTTGGGAAGAAAAATAATCTTTTGTTTAAAAATTAATTTACTTTGTAGAAAATTCAACAATTTCAGTGAAACATATATTTTTTTATATAGAAGATTCTTTAATTTAGTAGATAATTCATTTCTTTTGTTGAAAACGTGACAATTTTATTTTAAAAAATAGTACTTTCTATTTTTGATATATAATTCATACTTTTGGTCCGAAAATTTATTGTAAGTTGTAAATTTTTAGCTTTAATTGTTAAATTCAATTTTTTTTTAATTTTAAATTAATTTCTTTTTTAAATTAAGAAATCAATTATTAAACTTTTGGTCCAAAAAATGCTTATTATTAATCATCTTATTTCGAAAAATTGAAAATGTTCAACAAATGAATTTATTTAATTTGATAAATTTTACTTATTTTAATATATTATTAACATAATATAATAAAATTATATATATTTAATTTCTAAAATTAATACATTAAATTTTATATTAAAAAAATTATTTTTATGAATAATAAATATAATTATTAAATTAATTAGTAAACTTTTAAATTGTATCTTTTTTGTACAAAAGTGCAACTGCTTGGTAGAAAATTTATCTGTTTTTAAAGACTCTTTAAAAGGCTCTCTTGGTTTGGAAAATTATAATTATAATTATATTATAGAATTTTATAATTTATATTTATATTATAATCTATTTATTATAACATTATCATATTTTTTGGACCAACAAATTATTATTTGGTTGAAAAATTATCTTGTTTTGAAAAGTCAATACTTTGGTTTAAAAATCTTTTTTGGTTTAAAAATTAATGCATTTCGGAGGAAATTCTATTTTTTTCTAGAAAAGAGAAACTTTTTAATTAAAAATGAATTTGTTTTTTTTTTGGATTCAACAATTTTGTTAAAAATTCGTTTTTTTGTTGTTGAATTTAACTGTTTTCTAATTAAATTCAAAAATTTCTAAATATTAATTTACTTTGTCGAAAATTCAACAATTTTATCAAAAAATAATTTTTTTCGTAGAAGATTCTTTATTTTAAATAAATATTCATCTCTTTTTTTGAAAATGTAACGATTTTATTTAAAATAAGTGCTTTCTAGGGTTGAAAAACTATTTTTTAACAGAAAACCCAACTAGAAATTTAATTATAATTCAATTTCAATTGAATAAAAAATGAAAGTGAAACCTTAAAATTTAATTCGATCAGAAGTACATTTACGGTTTTTTGTTCTTAATATTTGTAAAAGTTTTAGATCAAAAAATGTATCCATTGTTATTTACCGGACTCAAAAAATTCCCGGTCAAGCATTATCGAATTACTTTTAACAAAAAATTGCATGAAAAAAATTAAAAATTGAAGAAAAAGACTTACCATCGTCAAAGAATTGATTTTTCTTAAGTGAAAATTTATGTATTTTGTTGAAATTTAGTTGTTTTTTCTAGAGAATTAAGAACCTTCCTTGAAATTTCATATTATTGCTTAAAAACTTAAATATTTTATTGAAAAAATGTCTTCTTGGACAAATAAATAATCTTCTTGTTTAAAAATTAATTTACTTTGTAGAAAATTCAACAATTTCACTGAAAAATATATTTTTTAATGTAAAAGATTCTCTATTTTAGTAGATAAGTAATTTCTTTTTTTGAAAACGTGACAATTTTATTTTTAAAAAATAGTACTTTCTATTTTTGATATATAATTCATACTTTCGGTCCGAAAATTTATTATTGGATTGAAAAATTAATAATCGTATTTCGAAAAATTAAAAAAGTGTAATATTTGTTTAGTTAAAACTGCAACTGTATGATTGAAAATTAATCTATTTTTGTTGGAATTTCATAATTTTGTTGTAAATTCTTAGATTTAATTGTTAAATTCAATTTTGTTTAATTTTAAATGAATTTCTTTTTTATATTAAGATACCAATTATTAAAATTTTGGTCCAAAAAATATTTATTATTAATAATCTTATTTCGAAAAATTGAAAATCATGTTAAAAAGTTCATTTTGAATAAATAATTGAAAAAGAAAATGTAAAATGTAAAAAAATGTATCTTTAAACAAAAATAAATAAAATAATATAAAAAAATGAAGAAAAAGACTCACCGTCGTCATACATTTCGCCGGCTAGATAGGCCTCGGCTCGGTCGCAGAGAATGCCGGGCTCCTTCCGTATCCGGAATGCTTCGTCGCAGCTTTTGATCGCGTCCGAAACTTTATTGTCGGCCGCGTAACATTTGCAGAGGAGATGCAGAGCCGTGTATCGGACATTTTTAACTGTGGCCTCCTGCTGGAGAACGCGATTCGCAAATCGAATACAGTCGCCACTGTCTTTTACCTCCTGCGCGGTCGTTGCGTCGCTCAAAAGTTTCGCGACTTTTTTCACCTTCTTGTAAAACGGAAAGCACTCTTTGTGCTCAGGATCCAACTTGAGACACTCTCGTATTTCTCTGCAAGCACGACACAAGTAAATAAACTATTTACTTTACTTTACTTTCCAAATATCGAGCCACGGACTCAATTTAAAAATCGAAAATAATGCAAATAGTCTCAAAAATTAAAGAAAAAAGTCTCGATGTTTATTAAAAATGTTATTGAGGGTGGTCGTTTTAATCGAAGAAAAAATTCTCGGTTCGCAAACACTTTTTCCGGCCAATGAAATTTAAAAAATCTAACTATATGCTAAACATTTTTCCATATAAAGTAATAAACAACAAAATTATATTATTTTAAGTAATTTTAAGACAGACACATAAAAAATTGAAAAATAATTTTTTTAACTATACAGTTATTAAATTAGAAGTTAAATTATTTTTATTTTAAATAGTCTAGGCATCTTTTAAAACCTTTAAAATTTTATTTCAAAATCTTTAGAAATCTAGAAGAGGTTTAAAATTTTTCCAAACTCAAAATAATTAAGTTTTTTCAGAACTTTTAAATATATTTCAAAATAAATTCAATTTTTTTCTATAACTTTTAGAAAATTAAAAAAAATTAAATTTGAATTTATAAATAATAATAGAACACTTATTATTTGTAAAAATATTACAGTAATTTTAAGAGATTTTGAAAAGTTTTAAAAAGATTCGTATTAAATTTAGAACTGGAAATAATTTGAAATACTTACAGCCGAATTTAAAGTAAAAACGTAGATTTTTGCAGACTTCAATCAAAAAATTTAGAATTTTTTTAAGAATTGTAAAAGACTTCAAAAGAATAAACAATTTTCTTAAAATTGTTAGGAAAATTGAAAATATTTTTTCAGCTTGAAGAATTATTGTAACAGAAAGTTTAAGAAAATTTTAAGAGATTGAAAAAATTATTAAAGAACACGGAAGATTTTAAAGATTTTTTTTTTAATTTGCAGGATTTTCAAAAATTGTAGGACATTTTCGTGTAATTTTAAAATATATTTAGAAATTCTGAAAAAAATGTTAACACACTTTGTTAAAATTACTTGAAATCATTTCAAGTTTTTAATTAATTTGGAATCTTTTCAAAATTTTTTCTTATTTATTATTATTTTTTCTTATTTATTTTTATTATTTCTTATTTCTTATTTATTATTATTTCTACATAAAAATTGAAAATTTTCGTTTACAAATTAAACATTCATTAAACTTCAACATTCTAATTGAAAATTTTCATTTTTTTTAATTTATATTTTTTGATAGAAATTATTCTTATTTTTTTTAAATTGATCTTTTTGGTTAAAATTAAATTTTATAGAAAATTCAGCATTTTAATTGGAAATTTGATCTTTTTGGTTTAAAATTTGTCTTTTTTTTGGTACAAATTAATCTCCGATGTTGAAAATTAATCTTTTTAGTTAAAAATCAATTTTTTTATTGATAATTTAGCATCTTAATTGCAAATTACATCCTTTTTGTTTAAAATCATTTTTTTTCAAGGATTACACATATAAATTGACAATTTTATTTTTTTTTTGGTTCGAATTTTTTTTTTTTTTTTTTTATATATAGAAATTAATCTTTTCTGTTGAAAATTCATCTTTTTATTTAAAAATCAATTTGTTTTGGTTAAGAATTCAGCATTTTAATTCAAAAATTTCATCCTTTCGGTTTGAAATTTGTATTTTTCGGTAGAAATTAATCTTCTGTGTTGAAAGTTCATCTTTTTGGTTAAAACTCAATTTTTTTGGTTCAAGATTCCGGAGTTTAATTGAAAATTTCTTCTTTTTGGTTTAAAATTTGACTTTTTTGGAGTAGAAATTAATAAGCTCTATTGAAAATTCATCTTTTTGGTTACAAATTAATTTTTTCGTTTAAAAATTTAAGATTTGAAATAAAAATTTCATCTTTTTGGTTTAAAAATCGTCCTTTTTAGTGGAAAATAATCTTCCTTAAAAACTCATATTATTGCTTAAAAACTTAAATATTTTGTTGAAAATTTATCTTTTTGGACAGAAAAATAATTTTCTTGTTTAAAAATTAATTTACTTTGTAGAAAATTCAACAATTTTCTCAAAAAATAATTTTTTTTTCGTAAAAGATTCTTTATTTTAGTATCGAAATTTTTTTTTAACTACCTAAAAAAAATAAAAAAATAAAAATTAAGAAAAAGACTTACCATCGTCATAAAATTTATTTTTCTTAGTTTAAAATTCATGCATTTTGTTGAAATTTATTTGTTTTTTTTTTTTTAATAGAGAATTAAGATTTTTCCCTGAAAATTCATATTATTGCTTGAAAACTTAAATATTTTGTTGAAAATTTATCTTTTTGGACAGAAAATTAATCTTCTTAGTTAAAAATTTATTTACTGTGTAGAAAATTCAACAATTTTCTCAAAAAATAATTTTTTCGTGAAAGATTCTTTATTTTAGTATTAAAATTACTTTTTTTTTAACCACCTAAGAAAATAAAATAATAAAAATTGAAGAAAAATATCATCGTCATAAAATTGATTTTTCTTAGTTTCAAATTTATGTGATTTGTTGAAATTTCGTTTTTTTTTTTTTTTGTAGAGAATTAAGAATTTTCCTAGGAAAATTCATATTATTGCTTGAAAACTTAAATATTTTGTTTAAAATTTATCTTTTTGGTTGAAAACGTGACAATTTTATTTTAAAAATTAGTACTTTTGGTCCAAAAATGTATTATTTGGTTGAAAAATTAATGATCTTATTTCGAAAAATGAACAAAAATGTAATTTTTTGTTTAGTTAAAACTGCAGGTGTTTGATTGAAAATTAATCTATTTTTTTTTTGGATTCCATAATTTTCTTGTAAATTCTTAGTTTTAATTGTTAATTCAATTTTTTTTAAATTTTAAATTAATTTTTTTTTAAGTTAAGAAATGAATGATTAAACTTTTGGTTGAAAAATGTTTATGGGTTTAAAAATTAATGATCTTATTTCGATTAATAAACAAAAATGTAATTTTTTGTTTAGTTAAAACTGCAGCTGTTTGGTTGAAAATTAATCTATTTTATTTGGAATTCCATAATTTTTAATTTCAAAATTCTTAGTTTTAATTATTAAATTCAATTTTCTTTAATTTTACATCATTTTATTTTTTTTTTAAATCAAGAAATGAATCATTAAACTTTTGGTCGAAAAATGTATTATTGGGTTAAAAAATTAATGATCTTATTTCGAAAAATGAACAAAAATGTAATTTTTTGTTTAGTCAAAACTGCAGCTGTTTGGTTGAAAATTAATCTATTTTATTTGGAATTCCATAATTTTTAATTCCAAAATTCTTATTTTTAATTGTTAAATTCAATTTTTTTCGTAAATTTTAAATTATTTTTTTCAAATTAAGAAATGAATGATTAAACCTTTGTTCGAAACATGTATTATTGGGTTAAAAAATAAATGATCTTATTTCGATAAATAAACAAAAATGTAATTTTTTGTTTAGTTAAAACTGCAGCTGTTTGGTTGAAAATTAATCTATTTTATTTGGAATTCCATAATTTTTAATTCCAAAATTCTTAGATTTAATTGTAAAATTCAATTTTTTTTTTTTAATTTAACATCATTTTATTATTTTTTTTTAAGTAAGAAATGAATCATTAAACTTTTGGTCAAAAAATGTATTATTGGGTTGAAAAATAAATGATCTTATTTTGAAAAATTAAAAAGTTTATTTTTTGTAAATGATTTATTGTACTCACTTTAATGCCTCGTCGACTTGGCCCAGCCGATAGAGGAGCGAGGAGAGCTTGAAATAACCCTCCGTGTTGTCCGAGAGCAATTTGGTCGTCGATCGAATGTCGGAAATGGCATTCATGTAATCGCCGAGAGCCACGTGGCACTCGGCTCTGAGTTCCCTGAGCGACGGGGACCACGGACACGATTCTATGATCCTCGTAATCAGCGGCACTGCAGAGGCACAGTCGCCTCTCTTCACCAACGTCTTCGCCGTCGCTATTTCCTCTCGCAACGGCTCTATCCTGT
>NC_046664.1:66466226-66472712 GCF_010883055.1 Belonocnema kinseyi
TATTTAATAATATTAATAATATTTGAATTATACTTGCTGTTTGAAAATTCATCCTTTTTTGTTTCAAAATGCAACTGCTTGGTTGAAAAGTATTATTTTGTTTTATAAATCAACTTTTTTGTTAAAAATTATTATTATTATTTTTTATTCCAGCAGGTAGAGATTTCATTTTTTTTATATAGTTTTTTATTAACTGAAAATTTAGCAACTATATTTTTGGTTGAAAATTGATCTTTTTTAGTTAAAAATTCAACTATTTCTTTGAAAATTCATTTTTTTTATTAAAAATTAACTTTCTTTTTAAAAATTCTTCTTTTTCGTTTTAAATATTTTGTCGAAAATTCTTTTACTTGGATTTAAAATTAATCTTGTTTTTCACAAATTTAATTATTCCATTTTTAGTTATATATCCGTTTTGTTTTTTTTTTTTAGTTAATAATTCAATTATTTGACTAAAAATTAATATTCTTTGAAAATTCGTTTTTTGGTGGGAAATTAATCTTGTTGGCTGAAAATTTCTCGTTTTGTTTTACAATTCAAATATTTTGTTACAAATTGTTACTTTTTTGTAAAATTTCGTTGAAAATTCGTCTTTATTTATTTATTTTTTCATTAAAAATGAACTTTATTGTTAAAAATTCTTCTTTTTCGGTATAAATATTTGGTTGAAAATTCTTTTAATTGGTTATAAAATTAATCTTCTTTTTCATAAATTTAATTATTCCATTTTTGGTTATAAATCCGTTTTTTTTTTTTAGTTAAAATTCAACTATTTGATTAAAAATTAACATATTTCATTGAAAATTCGTTTTTCCGTGGAAAATAAATCTTGTTGGCTGAAAATTCATTGTTTTGTTTTACAATTCAAATATTTTGTAAAAATTACTTTTTTTTTTGTAAAATCTCGTTGAAAATTCATTTTTTTAAATTTTTTTTTCTTTAAAAATTAACTTTCTTGCTAAAAATTCTCTTTTTTCGGTTGAAAATTCTTTTATTTGGGTTTAAAATTAATCTTGTTTCTCAAAATTTTAATTATTCCATTTTTGGTTATAAATCCGTTTTTTTTTTAAGTTAAAAATTCAATTATTTTACTCAAAATTCATGTATTTCATTTAAAATTCGTTTTTTAGTAGAAAATTAATCTGCTTGATTAAAAATTCATTTTTGTAAATTAAAAATGCAGTCATTTGTTAAAAAATTAACTTTTCTGTTGAAAATTACTATTTTTTGGTGAAAATTAAACTACTTAATTGAAAAATGAACTAGTTTGGTGGAATTTGTAGAAAAATCGTCTTATTGAATAGAAAATTAACTTTGTTGTCTTAAAATTCATCATTTTGTTTAACAATTCAACTATTTTCTTAAATTTTTTTTTTTTTTTGCAAAATCCAACAGGTAGCGAATTCTTCTTTTTTTGTAGTTTTTTTTTTAACTGAAAATTTAACAACTCTATTTTTGGTTGAGAATTAATCTTTTTTAGTTGAAAATTCAAATATTTCGTTGAAAATTCATCTTTTTTTTATTTAAAATTAACTTTCTTGTTAAAAAATCTTCTTTTTCGGTTTAAATATTTGGTTTAAAATTCTTTTATTTGAGTTTAAAATTAATCTTGTTTCTCAAAACTTTAAGTATTGAATTTTTGGTTATAAATCCGTTTTTTGGTAGAAAATTAATCTGCTTGATTAAAAATTCATTCTTTCAAATTAAAAATGCAGTCATTTGTTAAAAAAATATCTTTTTTGTGGAAAATTAATATTTTTTGGTTAAAATTAAACTATTTAATTGAAAAATTAACTAATTTGGTGGAATTTATGGAAAAATCGTCTGTTTGAATAGAAAATTAATTTTGTTGGTTGAAAATTCATCATTTTCTTTTACAATTCAACTATTTTCTTTAAAATTTCTATTTTTTTCAAAATCCAACAGGTAGCGCATTCTTTTTTTTTATAGTTTTATTTTAAATGAAAATTTAACAACTCTATTTTTGGTTGAAAATTGATCTTTTTTAGTTAAAAATGCGACTATTTCGTTGAAAATTCATTTTTTTTTATTAAAAATTATCTTTCTTGTTAAAAATTCTTCTTTTTCGGTTTAAATATTTAGATTAAAATCCTTTTATTTGGGTTTACAATTAATCTTCTTTCTCAAAACTTTAATTATTGAATTTTTGGTTATAAATCCGTTTTTTTTTTTTTTTTGGTTGAAAATTCAACTATTTGTGTAAAAATTCATTTATTTAATTGAAAATTCGTTTTTCTTTTGTAAAAAATTAAATTATCTTGGTTGAAACTTCATTTTTGTTAATTAAAAATGCAGTCATTTTAAAAAAAATTAACTTTTTTGTTAAAAATTAATATTTTTGGTGAAAATTAAAGTATTTAATTGAAAAATTAACTAATTTGGTCTAATTTGTGGAAAAATCGTCTATTTTAATAGAAAATTAATCTTGTTGGTTGAAAATTCATCATTTTCTTTTATAATTCAACTATTTTGTTCAAAACATTTTTTTTGTAGAATCCAACAGGTAGAGAAATTTTTTTTAATTGAAAATTTAACATCTATTTTTGGTTGAAAATTGACTTTTTTTGTTAAAAACTCAACTATTTCTTTTTTTTAATTTTGTTTCTTAAAACTTTAATTATTGAATTTTTGTTTATATATCCGTTTTTTAGTGATTCATCATTTTGTTTTATAATTCAAGTATTTTGTTAAATTTTTTTTTTTTAGAATCCTACAGGAAGAGAATTTTTTTAATCATTCGGTTTTACATGACAATTTAAAAATTTTATTTTTGGTTGAAAACTTATCTTTTTTAGGTAAAAATTCATCTATTTTTTTGAAAATTCATATTTTTTTATTACAATTTAACTTTCTTGTTCAAAATTCTTCTTTTTCGATTTAAATATTTGGTTGAAAGTTCTTTTAATTGGATTTAAAATTAATCCTGTTTTTCACAAATTTAATTATTCCATTTTTGGTTATAAATCAGTTTTTTTTTAGTTGAGAATTTAACTAGTTGTCTAAAAATTCATTTATTTAATTAAAAATTCGTTTTTAGGTAGAAAATTAATTTTGCTCATTGAAAATTCATCATTTCCTTTTACAAATCAACTGTTTTGTTAAAAATTATTTTTTTTTTGTTGTAAAATCCAACAGGTAGAGAATTCATTTTTTTAAAAGTTTTTTATTAACTGAAAATTTAACAACTCTATTTTTGCTTGAAAATTTATATTTTTTAAATTAAAATTTAACTTTCTTGTTAAAAATGCTTCTTTTTCGGTATAAATATTTGGTTGAAAATTCTTTTACTTGAATTTAAAATTAATCTTGTTTTTCACAAATTTAATTATTCCATTTTTGGTTATAAATCCGTTTTTTTTTTTAGTTGAGAATTCAACTATTTGTGTAAAAATTCATATATTTAATTGAAAATTATTTTGTTTTTGTAGAAAATTAATATTCTTGGTCAAAAATTCATTCATTTAAATTAGAAATGCAGTCATTTGTTGAAAAATTTAAATATTTGTTTGAAAGTTTAATTATTTTGTTTAAAAGATTCTACCAATTTTTTACAGTTATCTTTTTTAATCAGAAATTCGTCAATTAGATTCAAAATTAATCTGTAACGGTAGAAAAGACATCTTGACTGAAAATTCCTTTCCCTTAAAATTAAAAAAAAAAAATATTTTTTCAAACATTAATTTTGTCTTTATAGCTGATCAACTTAAAACGGTGTTCATTAAAAAAATGCAACTCCATTTTTAAATTCTTTAAATAAAAAATAAAGACTCTTAATATTTAAAAGTTTGTTATTACCGTTTTTTAAATTATTTACGTCTTTAATATCAGGAAATAAAGAGCCAGGAATGCGACCGCGCGCTTTTATCGACTGCTAGTTATAAATAACTAAGAAAATGTTAATTTTCCTTTAAACTTTTAGTCTTCTTAATAAAATATTTTTGGAAAATAAAGTCAGGTAGTTACCACATCCAAAAAATCATTTGTTGCCCCATCCAGTTGTCCTTGTTTGAGCAAAACAATTCCGTGTTGTAATCTTGCAGCCGTGAAATCTGGTTTCAAGTCTAAAACTTTTTCCAGATCAAGCAGAGCAAATTTAGCTTTCCCTAATGCCAAATAAACGGTGCCTCTTTTATAGTACGTTAAGTAGTTGTTGGGATCCCCCTCTGCAAAAAATATTCAATATTTTCAACATGAGATCCATATTTAACATTTTTTCGGGACTGAAAAATCCCGAAAAATAAAATTCCCGACACTGTAAAATTCTCGAATAATCAAATTCGCGAATAATAAAATTGCCGAAAAATAAAAATAACGATTTGGAAAATTCCTAAATAATAAAATACACGAATAATAAAATTTCCGAAAAATAAAACTACCGATTTGAAAAATTCCCAAATAATAAAATACACGAATAATAAAATTACCGAAAAATAAAAATACCGAATTGGAAAATTGCTGAAAAATAAAATTCGCCAATAATAAAATAGCCGAAAAATAAATATACCGAATTGGAAAGTTCCCGAATAATAAAATTTTAGAATTATAAAATTCCCGAATAATAAAAATTACGACAATTTATAATATTACCCAATTGTAAAATTCCCGAATAATAAAATTCCTGACAGAAAATTGCAGATTTATAAAGTATCCGAATTGGAAAATTCCCGAATTTTAATAATTAGAATTTTTTATAAATATATTTTATTGATTACAAATACAACGATAAGATATTCGTTTCAAAAATTATTTGTAACATTTAAAATTTCAAAGCTTGTTTCTTGAATTTAAAATAGCAATAATTTTTAATAAAATATTTATAGGTAACACATGTTTTTTAATGTTCACAGTATTTGAAAAAATACAAAAAGCGTTCGCAAAAATAAAATTTTAAATTAATATATATATATATTAATTTAAAATTTTGTTTTTGCGAACGATTTTGGATTTTTTTAAGTACTGTGAATATTGAAAAAACATGCGTTACCTAGAAATATTTTGTTTATTTACTTTTAATCAATCAAATATATTTATAAAAAATTCTAATTGTTAAAATTCGGGAATTTTGCTATTTGGATATTTTATAAATCGGCAGTTTTCTGTCGCGAATTTTATTATTCGGGAATTTTCGGATTCGGTAATATTATAAACTGTCGAGAATTTTATTATTCAGGAATTTTGAAATTCGGGAATTTTATAATTCTGAAATTTTACTATTCGAAAATTTTATTATTCGGGAATTTTCAAATTCGGTATTTTTATTTTTCGGTAATTTTATTATTCGTGTATTTTATTATTTGGGAATTTTCCAATTCGGTATTTTTATTTTTCGGCAATTTTATTATTCGCGAATTTGATTAATCAAGAATTTTCTAATTCGGGAATTTTACAGTGTCGGGAATTTTATTTTTCGGGATTTTTCAATCGTCCCATTTTCAAAATGAGATCCATATTTAACATTTTTTCGGGACTGAAAAATCCCGAAAAATAAAATTCCCGACACAGTAAAATTCCCGAATTAGAAAATTCCCGAATAATAAAATTACCGAAAAATAAAAATAACGATTTGGAAAATTCCCAAATAATAAAATACACGAATAATAAAATTACCGAAAAATAAAAATACCGAATTGGAAAATTGCCGAAAAATAAATATACAGAATTGGAAAATTCCCGAATAATAAAATTCTCGAATAATAGAATTTCAGAATTATAAAATTCCCGAATAATAAAATTTACGACAGTTCATAATATTACCGAATTGGAGAATTCCCCAATAATGAAATTCCCGACAGAAAATTGCCGATTTATAAAATATCCGGATTGTAAGATTCCCGAATTTTAACAATTCGAATTTTTTATAAATATATTTTATTGATTACAAATACAATAATAAGATATTAGTTCCAAAAATTATTTTTAACATTTAAAATTCTAGGTAACGCATGTTTTTTTAATGTTCACAGTATTTGAAAAAATACAAAATGCGTTCGTAAAAATAAAATTTAAAATTAATATATGTATATATAAATTTATATTTCGAGTCTGTTTGAGAAATGTTGCAAGGTACGTAAAAAATTCAAGGAAAATTTTGTTCCAAGCGCAAGTTTTCAAAAATAAGGAAAGCGATACAAAAAATTAATTCTACATTGAAAGAAAAAATAATGACTCACTTTTTGACGCTTTTTTTGAAAATGTGCATAGAATTTGAAAAAAAATACAAAAAAACGTTAGCAAAAATTGAATTTTAAATTTATATATATATATATTTATTTATTTAAAATTACATTTTTGTGAAAGCTTTTTGCATTTTTTTTATTCAAAAATATTATGCACATTTCAAAAAAAGCGTAAAAATGTAAGCAACAATTTTTCCTTTAAAAGAAGAATTAAATTTTGTATCATCTACCAAATTTGTAAAAACATGCGCTTGGAAGAAAAAAAATTATCCCTAAATTTTCTAAATAA
>NC_046664.1:66472812-66475926 GCF_010883055.1 Belonocnema kinseyi
TAAATTATTAAATAAATTTATATTTTTTTTTTATATTAAATAAATTAATTTTAAATATTATTACTAAGTATTAATAAAAAAAGACGACTTTTTAACAAAATACATAAATTTTCCACCCAAAACGATCATTTCTTGATTTAAAATATCAATTTTTAAGAAAAAATGGAAAATTAACATTTTTTGAGTAGAAAATTACTTCTAAAAATTAATTTTTAGCAACATAGTTACATTCTGAATCTAAAAGATTTATTTTCAACTATAATGATCAATTTTTAACAACAACAAAAATTTTCCAAGAAAACTGTTGCAACATTCAACCAAGGAGTTGAATTTTAAAACAAAAAGCTCATTTTTTCATCCAGAAATTTAAGTTTCTACAAAAGAAAGATGAATTGTCAACAAAATACATAAATTTTCAACTAAGTACTTGAATTTTTAACTAAAAAATATGAATATTTAATCAAAAAGGGTTAAATTTTCAGTTTAAAAATTTATTTTCTACGAAAAAGACGAATCTTGGAAAATAACATGCTTTTATAACTAAAAAAGATAAACTTTAATCTATAAAGTTAAATTTTCAACTAAAAAAGGTATAATTAAATTTTCAGTTAAAAAAATAATAATTTACAACCAAGTAGGACACAAATTTTCAACCAAATAGTTAAATTTCAAACAAAAAAAAAAGAGGAAAATTTGATTAAAATAGTTCAACCTTCATGCAAAAATAAAAATTTTCTGAGTTCTTGACTGAAAAAAATTTCTTGACTGAAAATTTATTTTTTTTTGTTCAAGATTTTTAAACAAAATGTTTAAATCTCAATAAATACAGATTGATTTTTAAACAAACAGTTGAATTTCTTTAATTAATTTAATTTAATTTCTTGGCCAAGAAATTAAATTTCTGGTAAAAAAATGAAATTTGTACTAAAAGAAATTAATTTTCAACAAAAAAATGGAATTTTGTGTCAAAGTAGTTGAACTTTGAATAAAAAAAAAATTTTAACCTGAAATGGAATTATTAAATTTTCGAATGAAAAAATAGATTTGCAAGAAAAAAAACGAATTTTCAATAAGAAAATGTATATATTTTTTAAGCAAAAACACAAAGAATTTTCAACGAATAGTATTAATGTTGAAAAGACGAATTTTTAACATAGTGGATGCATTTTTGTCCATATATTTGAATTTTCAACTAAATAAGATAAATTTTCAACGAAATTTTTCAACTAAAGGACGAATTTATGACCAAACAGTTGCATTTTTACGTTAAAGAAATTAAATTTCTAGTAAAAGAAATGAAATTTCTACCAAAAAAATTAAATTTCTACTTAAAGAAATTAATTTTCAACAAAAGAATCGAATCTAATTTTTTTTTTTATTTAAAAAATACATTCGCAAGAAAAAAAGGATTTTTCAATAACGAAATTTTTTTTTTCATCAAAAAGAAAAAATAATTTCTAACGAATAGTAATAGTGTTGAAAGGACGAATTTTTAACAAAATAAATGAAATTTTGTCCATATATTTGAATTTTAAATGAAATAAGCTTAATTTTCAACGAAATTTTTCAACCAAAGGACGAATTTATAACCAAAAAGTTGCATTTTTACCTGAAAAGAAATTAATTTTTTAGTAAAAGAATTCAAATTTCTACTAAAAAAAAATTAATTTTCAACAAAAGAATCGAATTTTGCATTAAAGAAGTTGAATTTTGAATAAAAAAGACACATTTTTAACCTGAAATGGAATTATTAAATTTTCGGATGAAAAATAATCTTGTTTTGAAAAGTCAATACTTTTGTTTAAAAATCTTTTTTGGTTTAAAAATTAATGTATTTTGGACGAAATTCTATTTTTTTCTATAAAAGAGAAATTTTTAATTTAAAAATTAATCTATTTTTTTTTTGGAATTCAACAATTTTGTTAAAAACTCAGTTTTTCGTTGTCGAATTAAATTTTTTTTTCTTAAATTTAAATTTTTTAATTTAGGTATCAATTATTATATTTTTTGGTTAAAATCTTTTTTTTTATAACAAAATTTATTATGTTGTTGACAAATTAATCATTTTGTTTTCAAAAGTCAATGATTTGGTTGAAATCTTTTTTGGTTTAAAAATCCACCTCTTCTGGAAGAAATTCTTTCTTTTTGGGATAAAAAGTGGAACTGCTTGGTTGAAAATTAATCTGTTTTGATTGGAATTCAACAATTTCGTTGATATTTCCCCTTTTTGACAGAATTCAACTATTTTTAATTAGGAATTTTAATTTTTTGTTGTTAAAATATCAATTATATTTTTTTACTTATAATTCATATTTTCTGGTCAAAAATGTTATCATTTGATTTCAAAATTAATTATATTCTTTTGAAAAGTCAACAATTTTGTCAAAAAGTTGTTTTCGGTTAAAAGTGGAACTTTCTGATTGAAAATTAATCTATTTTTCTTGGAATTCAACAATTTTGTTGTAAATCCTTAAGTTTTGTTGTTGAATTCAATTTTTAAAATTTTTAATGATTCTTTTAAATTTAGATATCAATTATTAATTCACTCATTTTTTTTCTTGCAAATCTATTTTTTCATCCAAAAATTTAATAATTAGATTTTAGGTTAAAAATGTATCTTTTTTTATTCAAAATTCAACTATTTTGGTGCAAAATTTGATGCTTTTGTTGAAATTTAATTTGTTTCGTACAAATTTAATTTCTTTTTAGGTAACTATGCAACTTTTTGGTTATAAATTCATCTTTTGGTTGAAAAATTTATCTTATTTGGTTGAAAATTCATCTATTTTGATAAAAACTTGTCTTTTCAACACTAATACTATTCGTTGCAAATTCCTTTTTTTTTTGCTCAAAAAAGATATATTTTTTGTTATTGAAAATTCGTTTTTTTCCCTTACAAATCTATTTTATTATAAGATTTTAGGGGTTTCAAAATATGTTAAAGGATTTTTAATGTGAATGTAATTTTCTATTTTTATCCTAAAAAAAATGTTAATTTCTTAACTGGAAAAACTTTGCTTTTTATGATGACTTTTTAACGCAAAATGGAATAGTTGAAGTTCCATTCGTAAAATATAAAAAAATAAATAATAATAATAATGAAAATAAAATAAT
>NC_046664.1:66476026-66530140 GCF_010883055.1 Belonocnema kinseyi
TTTTTGCGAACGCTTTTCGTAATTTTTAAAATACTGTGAACATAAAAAAAACGCGTAATAAATAAAATATATTTATAAAAAATTCTAATTGTTAAAATTCAGGAATTTTCCAATTAGGATATTTTATAAATCGGCAGTTTTCTGTCGCGAATTTTATTATTCGGGAATTTTTCAATTCGGTAATATTATAAACTGTCGTAAATTTTATTATTCGAGAATATTCCAATTCAGGAATTTTATGATTCTGAAATTTTACTATTCGAAATAATAATTTTATATTAAAAAATAAAATTATATAAAATTAATTATTTTTATAAATAATAAATATAATTATTTAATTTATTATTAAAGTTTTGTATTTTTATTAAAAATTGCAAATCTATTAAAATATAAAACTTAAATTAACAACCCTCCTAGAAAAATTTAAAATATCATTTTTGAATAAATTCTTGATTTATGTAAATTAAGAAAATTAAAAGAAAAACATTGGGGTTGAATTGTATTCATAAAAACCAAGATTTTGCTTATCTAATATTCTGTTATAGAATATTAAATTAATTTCATTTTTCTAAAATTAAAAATTTCGAAAAATAATGTATAAAATTTTAAAGCAAAATTGTTCAATTCTGCAAGATTACAAAATTTTCGAAAAAAAATCGTGTTAAGTTGAGAAATATTGAAAAGTTTTGCCAAGATTTTATTTAATTTAAAACAACATATTTTATCAAATAAACAATTTTTAAAAATTTCAAAATTATTTAAACGATTTCCAGAAATTTGAATCAAAAGGTACATTTTTGAGATTTCGAAAAGGACGTTTTTTTAGGAATTTGTAAAGGTTTCAAGTGAATAAACAAATTTTCTTGTAATTATTCCTAAAAAAATCAATGACTTTTTTATATTAATTTGAAGAAAAAATCGAAAAAATGGACAATATTATAAAATTGTTGAAAAAGGGTTTGTAAGATTTAAGATCCGGAAGGTTTCAATAAAATAAAAGTTTTCTTTCACAGATTCCTCGAAAAATTTAAATATTTTATTTGTTAAATTAATTTTAGGAGAATATTTAAAAATATTACATAAGATTTCCAAAATTGATAACAAAAAATAATCAAAAAATACAAAAAATCATGGGAAATTAAAAATTTTTTTTTTTTTATTTTCAAACATTATTTTAAGAGAACATTCCTAAAGATTTCCAAAATTGACTTGCAAGAATCTGTAAAAATTTTGGGAAATTGTTTTCAATTCGTGGGATTTTTAATTATTTTCTAAAATTTCAAAAAAGAAAGAATATTTTTCGCAATAACAAAAAATTGAGAAGCTTTTTAAAAATTTCGAAAATTAAAAAGATTCAGAAATTTTTTTACAATTTTTTTTTTATTTTGCAGGATACAGAAACATTTTATGAAGCATTCGAATCAGTTTGAAAGATATTTGGAAGTTAAAAAAAAAGTTAACATCAGAAATAATTTCAAGAAATTTCGAACAAAATGTAGATCTTTGAAAATTTCCAAAAAAAAGAAGCTTTTCAAGAGTTTTAAAAGATATTAAGTAGTTTAAAAACTTCAAAAATAATTTAAAACTAGAAACTATTTTAAGACATTTCAAACAAAAGTAGATTTTTAAAGATTTCGAACCTAAATTTCGTAACTTTTTTACATTCAAAAATTAGTTTACGAGAATATTAAAAAAATTTTCCAAAATTGTCAGAAAAGAATCTGGAGGATTTTAAAACAATTTTTCTCATTATTCAGAAATTTAAAAAAATGGTAGAAAAAACAATAATAATTTTTTCGTAAGATTCCTAAGAAATTTAAAATGGTTTTTATTCTCAAGAATTAATGTTAAAAAAATATTTTTTTAAATTTCAAAAAATTTATGGAAAAAGTATCTGGAATTTTTCATTTTGCTGGATTTTTAATGATTTTCTACAAATTTTAAAAAGAATGTGAAACATTTTAAAGAAAAAATTTTCAATTTTGCAATTTTTTTTAATTCAAGTTTTTTTTTTAAATATTAACAAGTTTGAAAATATTCCAAGAAATTTAGAAGCAAATGCAGATTAATAAAATTTCAAAAAAAGTTATGTTAAAATTCGTAGGAAAATGTAATTAAAATTGAAAAATATTTTTAAAAACTTTAAAAGATGTCCAAAATTTTTGAAAAAGTATCTGGAAGATTTAAAAGTATTTCTTTTTTTTTTATTTGTGCTAGATTTGAAAAAAATGGACGTAACATTATCTGGCAGATTTTTGGGAAATTGTTTTTATTTTGCAGGATTTTAGATTATTTCCTAAATTTTCAAAAAATAAGATTTTTTAAAAGATAACGAAATTTTAGAACAAAAATCGAGAGGATTTCAAGTTTGAAATTATTTAAAAGTTTGAAAAGATTTCCGTAAATTTATAAAATATAGATTTTTGAAAAAGTGAAAAAAATAGGATTTTTTAAACGAATTTTCAAGTGTTGCTTCTTAACTACACATATCTGAAATGCAATAAAATCCTCTATATTTGTTAAAAAATTAACGAGCACTAAAAAACTCGTATAGTAATCGTCAAAAAGATTTTATCGCTAAAAACCTAACCTTAAAATTAGTTCAATAGGTTATGTACGAAACGAAAATGATAAGATTAACGATATTGAATCAGTGATTCAATGTGATTCCAATCCGGATTTAAATTCTCTGCTACAAACTTTTAAATTCCTTTAAATCCTTTTTTATTGACTAAAAAAAAATTAAAATAAATTCCACTCCCGATAAAATTTAAAATCATTTGTGGGCGTCAACACTGAATAATAGTGATAATAATTGATTCTAGAAAGTTAAAACGCCAAAAAAGTGCGAGAATTGAAAGGAAAAAAGGAAAGAAAAAAATTGTTGGTATTTTAAAAATAAAAAAACTTACCAACTGCGGCATGATACTGTAAAAGGGCATCTTGAAGTTGCCCTTTCGCAAGAAAGTCCCTCCCGAGTTGCAAATGCCTGTCAACCTCCAATTGAGTTACGCCACCGACAGCTGATAGAAAAAACAGTAAATAAATCGAGAAAATGCATATCCGGCAATTTTGGTTATTTTTTCGAAAAGCAGGTTAGGATTACAAACCATCGAAAAAAACGTCGAATAACACTAAGAGTAGGCCGCAGTGAAACATGACTCGACTTGAAATATGGAAATTATTCGAGTGTCCGATGTTGATTGAAGACAACACAACACACGAAATTAAACCTCCCAACCACCCAACTCCGAGAAACTACAACCTATCTTGCCAAAACCAGGAAACTGAAGAGCCACACCGCCATTGCGATCGTGGTTCCACGCCATTGGTCCAACGCACGTCAAAACACGAGCAACACAACACATATACCAGTTGAGTGTGTGAGTTAGCCACTTGGCGCCAATATTTGAATTTTCGTGACTTTGTTGCTGCACCTTCATTCTAAATTTTTTTTGCCTTGATAAGGGTGCAATACGAGTGGCAAAACGTTTTTGATTATTTTTTAGAAATTATTATTTTTAATTGTCGTTTGATAATGATAGAAAAACAAGAGGAAAGAAATGAAAAAAAGAAGAAAGGGGATTTGGGGGGTTTTTCTTTTTTTAGAATTTTTTTTTCAAATTGCAATAGGAACATTTTATGGTGGTTGCCCAAATTTTTTCGTTAGATTTTTGGTTTTATTTTGAGGAATTTTGCACCTTAACTTAATTATCGGATGGTAAATAGGATTTTAAATTAAATTTTAATCTTGTTCAAATTACTCAAATTTTGTATTACATACCTCCTGAACTTAGTTTTTTTTTATAAAAACTACAAAATTTTCTCAAAAATTTACATTTCGTTTTTAATTTCTTGTAGAAGAGTTTTTTCACTTTTTTGAAATTTTTTTTCGAAATCTTCAAAAATCTATATTTTGTCCTAAATTCATTGTAATCTTTTTATATATCATATTATTTCTTAACTTTTTCAAAAATTCTAAGTCTTGCGAATTCAATTTCGACAATATTTTAATTCTTTTGAAATATTTTTCAATTTTATTTTTAAATCGATTTTTCAAAATTGAAAATCATTTGCAATATTTTCCGCAATATTAGGATTTTTTTACTCTCTTGAAACCTTTAAAAATTCTTTAAAGAACCTTCTTTTTTTCTAAATCTTTCAAAATCTACATATTTAATTTTATCTTTAAATTAATTAATAAAAATAAAAAATGTTTTAATTTTCGCAGGAATTGTTCTTAAATTTTTATTCACTTGAAACCTTTTAAAAATTCTTTCAAGGCCCTTCTTTTCTCCGAAATCTTCAAAAATCTACATTCTATTCGAAATTTATTAAAATCCTTCAAAATTTTTAAATATTTTAAAACTCTTTCAAAACTTCTTAGCCTTGTAAATTCATTTGCGATAATTTTATAATTCTTTTTTAATTTTCTTTTCAAGTAGCATTTCTTTTTTAATACTGAAAAATTGAAAAAAATGCTTTAAAGTGATCCAGATTCCTTTTTGACAATTCTCGAAGTTTAAAAAAAAATTTGAAATATCTTTCCATTTTACCTTCAAATAAATTTTTCAAAATAGAAAATCATTTGCAATTTTTCCCGGAATACTAAAATTTTTGTTACTCTCTTGAAACCTTTCTGAAATTCTTTGAAGAACCTTATTTTTGTCTAAATCTTCCAAAATCTACATTTTGTTTTTAACTTGATGCAATATTCTGAAGATTTAGATTATTTTCAAATCTTTTCAAAAATTCTAAACATTGTAAAGTCAACATCGACAGTTTTGTAATTATTTTGGAATATTTTCCATTCTTTTTCAAATAACATAACCTTTATAAGTAATGCAGAATTTAAAAAATGCTTTAAAGTATTCCACATCCCTTTTCCACAATTTTCAAATTTTTTTTAAAAATTTGAAATCTTTTTCAATTTTATATTAAAATTGATTTTTTAGAATAGAAAATCATTTGCAATTTTCACAGGAGCATTAAGATTTTATTTTTTATTTTCTTTGAACCTCTTAAAAAACCTTTAAAGAACCTCTTTTTTGAAGTCTTTCCAAAGCTAATTTTTTTTTTAATCTGAAGAAATATTTCGAAGATTTAAATTATTTTTATGTTTTAATTTATTCTTAAAATCGATTTTTAAGGCAGAAAGTCATTTGCAATTTTTCCAGGAAACTTAAGATTTTATTGTATTTTCTTGAAACCTTTTAACAATTCTTTAAGTAATTTTTATTTCGAAATCTTCCAAAATCTACATTTTTTTAAATATGATGAAATCTTCTAAACATTAAAATTATTTTTGAATCTTTTCATAACTTCTATACCTTCAAAATTCATTTTCGACAATATTTTTGAATTCCTTTGAAATGTTTTTCAATTTTTTGAATAGCATAATTTTTACTATATACAGCAAAATTTAAAAAAATGCTTTAAAGTGTTTCAGATTCCTTTTTTTACAATTTTTGAAATATTTTAAATGTTTTAAAATCGACAATTTTGTAATTATTTTAAAATCTTTTTCAATTTTCTTTTCAAATAGCATAATTTTTAATAAATACAGAAAATTAAAAAGAAATTAGATTTTGTTTTTTATTTTCTTGGATTTTTTTTTTCTTCCAAGATCTACATTTTTTTAATCTGTTGCTTTAAAGTATTTCACATTCCTCTTCTACAATTTAAACATTTTTTTCTATGTTTTGAAATCTTTTTCAATTTTATTTAAAAATCGATTATTCAAAGTAGAAAGACATTTTTAATTTCCCCAGGAACCTTAAGATATAATTTTCTTAAAACCTTTAAAAAAATTCTTTAAGTAATGTTTTTTTCGAAATCTTCCAAAATCTTATAAAATTTAAAACAAAATTTTGAAATCTTTTTTAATTTAAGCTTAAAATCGATTTTTTAAAAGCAGAAAGTCATGTGCAATTTTTCCAGGAACCTTAAGATTTTTTTTTTATTTTCATGAAACCTTTTTACAATCCTTTAAGAAATATTGTTTTCGAAATCTTCCGAAATGTAAATTTTTTTTAATCTGATAAAATCTTCAGATGATTTAAATTATTTTTTATTCTTTTCAAATCTACTGTGATTTGCAAATTCATGCTAGACAACATTTTTGAATTCTTTTAAAATTTTGATTTAATTTGTTTTGAATAGCGTAATTTTTTATAAATGCCAGAAAGTTTTTTTTTTAAAATGCTTCAAAGTGTTCCAGATTCCTTTTCGACAATTTTCAAAATTTTTTGTAAAATGTTTTGAAATCTTTTTCAATTTTTTTCAAATGCATTTTTTCTACTAAATACAGAAAAATATTTTTAAAAATGCTTTAAATTGTTCCAGATTATTTTTTGACAATTTTCATTAAATTTTATCTTTTTAAAAAACTTTTTAAAAATTCGATAAAGAACTTTATTTTTTAATCTTCCAAAATCTACATTTTATTTTAAATTTGATCAAATCTTATGAAAATTTAAATTATTTTCGAACACTATTTTCAAAACTTCAAAGACTTGTAAATTCAGTTTCGACTATTTTTAAATTATTTTGAGATCTTTTTTAATGAATGGGATTTTAAATTCGATTTTAATCTCATTTAAATTTCCTAAATTTGAATCTTTTTCAATTCTCTTTTCAAATATCATAATTTTTTTTAAATACTGAAAATATTGAAAAAGATACTTTAAAGTGTTTCAAAAATTTCAAAAATTCTTTAAAGGGCCTTCTTTTTCTAAATCTTCAAAAATCGATATTTTTCTTCAAATTTGATATCATTAATTTGTCCTAAAATTTTCAGATAATTCTGAATAAACTTATAAATCTTCTGAATATGTGTTCAAATTATTCGATTTTTTTTTAATTCTGAAAAATGACAAAATTCCTTAAAAATCTGGTAGATGCCTTCTTGGCCAGTTATGATTTCGCAATAATTTTGTAAATACAAAACTATTTTAAATGTCTTAGGAATACTAAGAATTTTTTAAAATTTTCTCTTTAAACCTTCTAAAATTCTTAAAAAGCTTCTAAATTTTTGTTTCAAAATCCTGAAAAATCTACATTTGTTTTTAATTTCTTGAAATCGCTTTAACTTTTTAATTATTTTTCAATCCTTTAAAAACGTCTTGATATTTATTATACTTACTTGATTTTTTTCTAAAATTTTATAATCTTGAAAAATTAAAAAATTTTGCTTTAAAATAAATTATTTTATTTTTCAAATTTTTAGGATATAATTTAAAATCCTGCTAAATAAAAAACATTTTCCAAATACTTTCTAGATTCTTAAGAGAATTTTTTTATTTGCAAGAAACCTTTCAGAATTCTTAAAAAGCTTCTAAACTTTTTTTCGAAAATTTCAGAAATTTATACCAATTTGTTTATAAATTTATTGAAACCTTTTTGAATTTTAAATTATTTC
Organism: Belonocnema kinseyi; assembly: GCF_010883055.1. Taxonomy (NCBI): domain Eukaryota; kingdom Metazoa; phylum Arthropoda; class Insecta; order Hymenoptera; family Cynipidae; genus Belonocnema; species Belonocnema kinseyi. Next base: position 66,483,447 of record NC_046664.1, read on the forward strand.
TATCCTTTTTCAAAACTGATAAGCCTTAAATATTCATTTTTGATCATTTTCTAAAATTATTCTGAAATCTTTTTCTATTTTTTCACAAATCATATTTTTTAAGTACTTGCACTATTTTCATTAATCGATTTTTCTAAGCAGAAATTTTTTTTGCAATTTTATCCGGAATCTTAGGATTTTTTTTATTCTCTTGAAACATTTCAAAAATCCTTTAAAGGACCTTCTTATTTCGAAATTTTCCAAAATATAGGTACATTTTGTTTTAAATTTGATGAAATCTTCTTAAAATTAAAATTATTTTAGAAACTTTTCAAAACCTTTTATTTATTTAGAAATCTTTTTCAATTTTCTTGTAAATTTCATAATTTTTTGAAATACTGCAAATAATTAAAAATATGGTTTAAAGTGTACGAAATCTTCAAAAACCTACATTTTGTTTGACATTTCATGAAATCTTTCCTAGTTTTCAATTATTCTTGAAATTGTTTTAAAACTTTAAAATATATTTAAACTAATTCAAAATTTTATAAATTAGAAAAAACTGCAAAATAATTTAAAAATTGCTTAAAATTTTCCAAATTCTTTTTCGGCAATTATGCAAATTTTTTGAAATATTTATTAAATTTTATCTTTAGATTAATTAATAAAAATAAACAATTATTTAAATTTGTCTAGCAATTTCACCGTAACTTTTTTATTCGCTTGAAACCTTTTAAAAATTCTTTAAAGGCCCTTCTTTTTTCCGAAATCTTGAAAAATCTACAATCCGTTATATAATTAATTGGTCCCAGAATTTTCAGATAATTCAGCATGAACTTCTGAATTTTCTAAATTTTCCTAATTTTTTTAAAGATTCTAAAAAATAAAAAGAATTGCCTTAAAATCTTACAAATGTTTTCCTGAAAAATTGCTTCTAAATTTTTTTTAAATCTATACAATTTTTTTTTTATATCTGAAAAAATCTATAAAAAATTATATCTATATTATTATTATTATTATTCTATTTTTGTAAATTTATTTATACAGTTGAAGATTTTCAATCTTGTTAAAAATTAGTTTTTGTTTTTATCTGAAAATTCACCTGTTTTTAATTAAAACTAAAAAATTTGGTAGAAAACTCAACTAATTGGTATAAAGTTGAACTACTTTGTTAAAAATTAATTTCTTTTCTTGAAAATGTAACTATATTGTTTGAAATTCGTTTTTGTTTTGTTTATTTAAAATAAAGTATTATCTTATATTTTAACTGTTACATTTTTGGTTAAAAATTTATCTTTTTTAATTGATAATTCAACTATTTGGTTGAAAATTCATATGTTTGTTCCGAAATTCACTTTTTTTGGTTAAATCTAGCTATTTTGATCAAAAATGAAAATCTCTTTTGTTCGAAATTCAACGATTTCGTTAAAAGTTTAATTAATTTTTTAAAATACATTTCTTTTTGGATGAGAATTTATTATATCAGTTAAATATTAGTTTTTAAAAATAAAAATTTACCTATTTAATGTAAATTATTTGTTTAAATTTAACTATTCCATTTATAGACATTTTTTGTAATTTTCAAAAATTCTATGAAGAACTTTTTTTAATTTTTCTAAAATCCACATTTTGTTTTAAATTTCTCGGAATCGTTTTAACTTTTTAATTGTTTTTTAATTCTTCAAAAACTTCTTAATATTTCTTAAACTTACTTGCATTTTTTCTAAAATTGTATAGCTTTTAAAAATTCTTCAAACGAACTTCTTTTTTCGAAAATCTTAAAAAATCTACATTCGGTTCGAAATTTATTGAAATCCTTTCGAATTTTTAATTATTTTTAAACTCTTTTCAAACTTGCAAGTCTTCTAAATTTATTTTAGAATTATTTTTAGAATTATTTTTAGAATTCTTTTTCAATTTTCTTCTCAAATTGAATAATTTTTTTAAGTACTGCAAAATTAAAAAAAAAGTTTTTAAGTGATCCAGAATCCATTCCGGTAATTCTCGAAATGTTGTTTTAATGTTTTGAAATCTCTTTTAATTTTATTTTAAAATTGATTTTTTAAAATAGAAAATCATTTGAAATTTTCCCCGAAATCTTAAGATATTTTTTATTTTCTTGAAACCTTTCTTCTAGATTATACATTTTGTTTTGTATATAGTAAAATCTTTTGAAAAAAATTATTTTTTAACTTTTTCGAAGCTTATAAATATATTTTGAAATAATTAATTGGTCCCAGAATTTTCAGATAATTCAGCATGAACTTCTGAATTTTCTAAATCAGTTTTTCAATTATTTGAAATTTCCCTAATTTTGTGTTAAGATTCTAAAAAATAAAAAGAATTGCCTTAAAATCTTATAGATGCTTTCTATACATTTTTTTTATAAATTCCTTGAAATAGTTTCCTTTTCATAAGTTTCTAATATTCTCTTAGAACTTAAGATTTCAAAATAATAATCATTTTAAATTTCCCAGGAATCATGGCCGAATTTTTTTATTCTCAGAAAAACTTTCGAAATCCTTCAAAGCTTCTATATTTTGTTTTAAATTGATTGAAATCTTTTTACATTTCAAATTCTTTTGAAATCTTTTTCAATTTTATCTTAAAATCGATTTTTAAAAATGTGAAATCATTTGTAATTTTCCTAGTAATCTTAAGAATTTTTTTTGTTCTCTTAAAATTTTTCAAAAATTTCTTAGATGTCGTTCTTTCTTCGAAATCTTCGAAAATCTATATTTTGTTTTAAATTTGATGAAATGTTTTCACAGTTTAAATTATTTTTACATGTTTTTAAAACTTCTAAACCTTGAAAATTCATTTTCGACAAATTTTAAATTCTCTTGCAATCTTTTTCAATTTGATCTTAAAATTAATTTACACTACTTTGTTTAAAAATTTAACTATTTTATGAATTTTTTTTCAAAATTAATTTTGTCAAATTAAAATTTAACTTTTTAAATTAAATATCCATTTATTTGTTTGAATATTAAACTATTTTATTATTATTTCAATTTTTTGTCTAAAAATTTAAATATTACATTTTTTCTTAAGAATTTATTTTTTTATAGAAAATTTTACAATTTTGTAGAAAAATAGATGTTTTTTGTTTGAAAATTTAATGATTTTGTGAAATTAAAAAAAAATTGATTTAACTGAAAATTATTTTTTTAAATTGAAAATACATTTCTTTGTTTGAATATCAAACTATTTTGCTGGAAATACAATTTTTAACTTAAAATTAACTATTCCATTTTTGCTTCTCAATTCATTATGTATTATGTTTTGTAAATTTCTTTAGAAAGTTAAAGGTTTTAAAATTTTGTTGAATATTAGTATTTTTTAGCTGAAAATTTACCTGTTTTTAATTAAAACTCAAACATTTTTTAGAAACCTCAATTACTTGCTAGAAAGTTGAACTACTTTATTAAAAATTAATTTCTTTCCTTGAAAATGTAACTATATTGTTTGAAATTCGTTTTATTGTTCGTTTAAAATAAATTTTTATCTTCAAATTTAACTGTCACCTTTTTTGGTTAAATCTGTCTTCATTAAAAATTAAAATCTCTTTTCTTTGAAGTTCAACGATTTAGTTAAAAGTTTAATTAATTTCTTAAACTTACATTTAATTTTGGATGAAGATTTATTATTTTAGTTAAAGATTCGTTGTTTAAAAAAATATACCTATTTTATTAGAAATTATTTGTTTTAACTTAAAATTTAACTATTCTCTTTGCAGACACTTTTTGTAGTATAAAATAAATTTTTTGTGTGGAAAAATAGTTTTTTTTTAAATTTAATTTTCAACTAAAAATTTAACTATTTTACTTCTAGGCAAAAAATGGATCTTTTTTAGCTGAAAATTCATTCATTTTGCCAAAACTTTGTCTATTTTGGTATAAATTAAATATTCTAGTTTGAAAATTCTAATTTTGTTTGAAAAATCAACTATTTGAAAATTTCTTTTTTTTTGTTCGATGTGAAAAATTCTCAATTTTGTTGCCAACTCGTCTTTTTTCGTCAAAAATTATTCGTTTTTGTTTTAAATTTATATTTTAGTTTAAAAAATCAAATATTTTTATAACAATTTTTTTTATTTAAAGATTCATCACTTCAGCTAAAAATTGATTTCTTTCGATGCAAATTTTTTACTCTTTTTTAGTTTTAAATTCGCCTTCTTCATATAAAATTATTTGTTCTAAAATCCATTTTCTTTGATTGAACATTCATTTGTTTGGTCGAAAATATTCATATTTTTTAAAAATGGTTTTTTGTATGGAAGGTTAATTTTTTAAACTGAAATTTCAACTATTCGATTTTTGTTTGAAAACTCTTTTTTTTAAGAATCAACTCTGTACTTAAAAATTCATTTCGTTAATTATTGATAATTTTATTTAAAAGCTGAAACTGCAAATGTAATTATTTTATTTATCTGCCCCCCCCCCCCCCCATAAGAAAAGACATGAAAAAAAGTGTGTAGTCCGAAACTTGAACCATTTATGATCCTGTAATTTATTGATTAATTATTTGGGTCGACGACATTTTTCATAGTCTTAAGTTTAGTGTCACCCCACTGTTTTTCTTTTTTCTTCCCCCAAGCCTCCCGTTTTTTCCGCGCGATAGCTGCCAATTTTTTCCTTTTTCGAAGTCGTGTCCATAATTCTTTATATTTTCCTAATTGTTTCCTGACCATGTATCCTCTCCAAAATGATTGAATGCGGAGTGCAGATTTGTTTAAAGTTTTCCGATATTCCTCTTCTCTTCTAATTCGCTCCTCTTCTTCGTAACACTCGTCGATAAAAGCTTGCCTCTCTGCGTATAAACTGTTTAATTCTTTTAGATTTTCTGTTCGATCGTCTATGGCCTCCTGTATGAAAATATTAATTTTATTATAAACTTGAAAAAAAAATCGTCTCTAGCTTTGCTGGGATTCGAACCCAGCTGGGCCCGAATCCCAGCCTCTTGAGAATGCAATTTTCAAACGAAAAAAAAATAAATAATTTTCCGCCAAAGAAATTAATTTTAAGTTACAAAAAGTGTCTGAAAAGAGCATAGTTAAATTTTAAGTTGAGAAAAAAATAATTTGTAATGAAATAGGTACATTTTTATTTTAAAGAAACAACGAATCTTTAACCAAAATAATAAATCTTTATCCAAAAGAAAATGTAAACTTGAGAAATTAATTAAACTTTTAACCACGTCGTTGAATGAATTTTCAACCAAATAGTTGAATTGTCAAATAAAAAAGATATATTTTTAACCAAAAATGTAACAGGTTAATTTAAAAATAAAACTTTATTTTAAACAAACAAAAAAAAAACAATTTCAAACAATATAGTTACATTTTTAAGGAAAGAAATTAATTTTTAACAAAGTAGTTTAACTTTATAACAAGAAGTTGAGTTTTCTGCTAAATTTTTTAGTTTTAATTAAAATCAGGTAAATTTTCAGCTAAAGAAACAACTAATTTTCATTAAAATTGTAAAATCTTTAACTTTATAAATATATTTTTCGAAATTGAAAAAAATATAAGAAATTGAGCAAAATTTTGTGTTAAAAATTGAGTTTACAACAAAACAGTTCAATTTTGAAGCAAAGAAATTAATTTTCAATTAAAAAAATTAATTTTAAGGCAAGTAAATTAATTTTCCAAAAAATCCACAAAATAATTAAATTTTCAACAAAAATGTAATTTGTCAACCAAACATGTAATGGTTACATTTTCAGATAAAAATTTGAAATAATAATAAAACAGTTCGATATTATGACAAATAAATTAAATTTTAATCTAAAAAAGTACAATTATAATTTAACCAAATTTATTTTGAAAAAAAAATTAGCAAATAGTTAAATTTTCAACCAAAAAGAAAATAATTTAAATCTCCATGAGATTTCATCAAATTTAAAAAAAATATAGATTTTGGAAGATTAATTGAAAAAATTGCGAATGATTTTACATTTTTGAAAATCGATCTTAATATCAAATTGAAAAAGATTTCAAAAGAATTCAAAATTTGTCGAAAATGTATTTGCAAGGTTTAAAAGTTTTAAAAAAGTTAAAAAATAATTTAAAATGTGAAAAGATTTCAATAAATTTGAAGCAAAATATAGAGGCTTTAAAGAATTTCGAAAGATTTTAGGAGAATAAAAAAATTCGGTCAGGATTCCTAAGAAATTTGAAATGATTTTTAGTTTCAAGGAATTTAAAACAAAATTTTAGATTTTTATAGAAATACAAAAAATTTAGAAGCTTTTTAAGAATTTCGAAAGGTTTCAAGATCAAATTGTTAAAATATCTTAAAATTCCCAGGAATTGTAAAATAGTTTTTTATTTCCCAAAATTATTCTAAGAACATGTTTAGGAATATTTTAAAAGAATTCCTAAAGTTTCAGGAAAGCATCTGTAAGATTTGAAGTTACTTCTTTTCATTTTTTAGAATCTTAAAAAGTATTTAGGAAAATTTCCAATAATTTTAAAACAGATTTACAAAATTCAGAAGTTGATGCTGAATTATCTGAAAATTCTGAGACTAATAAATTATTTTAAAATATATTAATAAGTTTTGAAAAGCTTCAAAAATAATATATTTTTTCAAAAATATATTATTATATTACGTATATTTTAAAAGAAAGTTTTTAAGAAAACAAAAAATATCTTGGGATTCCTGGAAAAATTGCAAATGATTTGAAAAAATTAATTTTAAAATTAAATCCAAATTATGATATTTGAAGGGAAAACTGAAAAAGACAGAAATTGAGGAAATTTGAATGAGATGAAAATCGAATTTAAAATCTTATTCATTGAAAAGGATCTCAAAATCTGTCAAAAATTGTCGAAACTGAATTTACAAGTCTTAGAAGTTTTGAAAATATTTTAAAATAATTTAAATCTTTATAAGATTTCATCAAATTTAAAACAAAATATAGGTTTTTGAAGATTAAAAACAAAATATTTTATAGAATTTTCAAAAAGTTTGAAGAAAATAAAAGAAAAATTATTAAGATTTCTGGGAAAATTGTAAATGGTTTTTGTGTTTTGAAAATTCGATTTTTAGGCAAAATTGAAACAGATTTTTAAAAGTTCAAAAATGAATCTCGAACACTTTAAAGCATTTTTTTTTTAAATTTTGCTGTATTTAGTAAAAGTCATGATATTTGGAAAGAAAATTAAAGAAGATTAAATTTTAGGAAATTTAAATTAGATTAAAATCGAATTAAAAATCCTATTTATTGAAAAATATCTGAAACTTATACAAAAAATGGTCGAAAGTGAAATTACAGGTCTTAGAAGTTTTAAAAATATTTTAAAATAATTTAAATCTTAATAAGATTTTATCAAATTTAAAACAAAATGTAGGTTTTCAAAGAATAAAGAAAAGGTTCTTTATAGAATATTCTAAAATTTTTAAGAGAATAAAAGAAAAATTCTTAAGATTCCTGGGAAAATTGCAAACGATTTTTATATTTTTACAAATCGATTTTAACGTAAAATTGAGTCAGATTTTAAAAAATATAGAAAATTCTCAAAAAGGAATCTCGAACACTTTAAATCATTTTTTTTCTTCAGTAAAAATTGTGCTATTGAAAAACAAAATTGGAAAAGATTTCGAAAGAATTAAAAAAAATTGCCGAAAATAAATGTACAAGGCATAGAAGTTTTGAAAAGATTCAAAAATAATTTAAATCTTTAGAAGATTTCATAAAATTTAAAACAAAATGTAGATTTTGGAAGATTTAAAAAAAAGTTTTTTATTGCATTTTTGAATAGTTTGAAGAGAATAAAAAAAATCCTTCAGATTCCTAGGAAAATTGCAAATAGTTTTATATTTTGAAAAATCAATTTTGAAGGTAAAATTAAAACAGATTTTTAAAAATATAGAAAAAATCTCAAAAAGGAATCTCAAACACCTTAAAGCATTTTTTTAATTAGTAAAAATTATGCTATGCATAAACAAAATTGAAAAAGATTTCGAAAAAAAATATTGTTGAAAAAGAATTTACAAGGTAAGATTTAAAAACATTTTTTAAAATTTCGAAAATTGTCGGAAAGGAATCTGAAACACTTTAAAGCATCTGTTTTTATATTTGCAGTATATAAAAAATTATGATATTTGAAAAGAAAATTGAAAAGGAATAAAGTTTAGGAAATTTAAATGAGATTAAAATCAAATTAAAAATCCTATTTATTGAAAAAGATATGAAAATATTTCAAAAATTTTCAAAACTGAATTTACAAGTCTTAGAAGTTTCAAAAATATTAAAAAATTATTTAAATCTTTATAGGATCAAAATAGGATAGGATAGCATCTTTATAGATCAAAAGTCCTTAAAATGCCTAGGAATATGGATACGTATTTCTATTTTTTTCTCATAAATAAGAAAGACTTACTCTAATGTCATAAATTTCTCTTTCCATTTTGAAAATATCCTCGTGGTTCTTATTGGTCCATTTTTTTATTTTGTTTTCTAAATAATCAATATTATTATCCACATATGCCTGCATATCTTCTGAAACTATTTGCTCAATTCTTTCCTTCCTTGCAAATGCATTCAATTCATCTACTAATTTTTTTTCTTTTAGTGCCATTTTTAAATTTTGTTGATCCAGTCTATCATTTTCCCACCGTTTCACATATTCTAAGAAAAATTTTTTTTTTTTACAATATACATTGATAATATTAAAATAATCTTATTAATATAATTATCATATCAGGTATCATCTACAAATTCCGTAAGACTATTGCTACAAAAAAAATGAATTTTGAATAAAAAACGAATCTTCAACAAAATACCCAGTGGGCACAAAATTTGGCGACGTCTTTACGACATCGTCACGACATCTTTACGACATCGTTACGACGATCAGAACTAGATTCAGAACTAGATTCAGAACTGGATTCAGAACTAGAAACGATCAATTTTCATCCAAAAGTAAAATTGTTAAATTTTAAAATAAATAAGTTAATTTAAAAAAAAAAAAAAATTAACAAAATATATACATTTTTTTTAAATAAATGAATTTTTAACTAAAATGATGAATCTTCAGCTAAAAAGTAAATTTTACTTCCGAGAAAGTATTGGATAAGCTAAAATAATTAATTGAAAAAAAGAATTTTAAACAAAATAGTTAAAGTTTTAACCAAAACGATGCATTTTTAACTAGAAAAATATATTTCTGCAAAAACGAATTTTCAACCCAAAAGATTAGTTTTCTACTAAAAAAGGTACATTTTCAATAAAAAAACATGTCTTCAACAAAATAGCTCGATTTTCTACCTAACAAATCAGTAGTTAATTAAAATTATGAATCTTCAAGCCAAAAATTAATTTTTAATTACATAGTTGATAATTTATTTAAATGGTTACAAAAATTAATTTTTCAGTGAAAGAAATTTTTCAATAAAAAATGAGAATTTTCAATTAAATAGTTGATTCCGCATAATTTTCATCCAAAAATGGAAAAGTTTGAAGGTTTAGTTAAACAATAATTTTCAACAAAAAATGGAACCTTTAATAAAATAGTCCAATTTTCACCCAAAGAAATAAATTTTCAACCAAATAGTTAAATTGTGAAAAAAATTAAGGAATTTTTAAACAAAAATATCGAGTTTCTATAAAAATAAGCGAATTTTTAAGAAAATACATGAATCTTAAACTGAATAAGATCATTTTTATACAAAAAGTAGAATACTTTAACTGAAAAAAAAACAAAAAAAAAAACCTTTAACTAAAAATTTAATAGTTTAACTTTCAGCTGCAAATATAATGTTTAGGAAAAAAACAAATTTTTAACAAAATTGTTGAATTAGTCACCTAAGAAATTAATTTTTAACCACAAATATGAACACAGTGGGCACAAAATTTGGCGAAGTCTCTACGACATCCTTACGACATCTTTACGACATCTTTACGACATCCTATGTTCATGTCATTAAGGTGTCTTTACGATATCGTAAATAAGTCGTATGATCTGACGATGTCTTTACGATATCGTAAAGACACCGAAACGACATAGACATAGGATGTCGTAAAGATGTCGTAACGATGTCTTAAAGACGTCGCAAGATTTTGTGCCCACTGGGAACTTTTCAACTGGAGGAATAAATTACCACAAAAAAGATAAATAATTTATAAATAATTCAACTGAAAATTTATATAATTCAGATTATTTTATAAAATCTTAATAATAGTGGGATTTTCAGAAAAACTCCTCACGTAATTTGCGGATGACCGCTTACGAATAAAATGCCACGCACCTAATTTTGAACGATTTAGAAAAAAAGAATTATCTGCCTGAATTTCCGCACTTCGGGCTAACTCTTTTAATTTCCGTAACTCATCTTCGTCTTCAACTTTTTGGGAAGCAATCAAGTCTTGAGTCTGTTTAACTGTATGTGCCCATATTTCATTCTCTACCTGAAGAACTCGCTCGTCTTCAATGCTTTTGGTAATATTTTCCACTTCATCTTTTAGGCGATCGCATCTTCTGTTATTTTTTATATCATCAAGGGTCTCTTTTAAAACATTGTAGATGTATGTTCTAAATATAAAAATGAATTATTTTATAACAATAAGGATGAAGTTGGGATGAGGAATGTAAAGAGAAGAAGAGGAGGAGGAAGATGAAGTAGAAGAGGAGGAAGAAGAAGAAGGAGGAGGAGAAGAAGGGCATTAAGAAAATAGAGAAAGGGATGACACGTTGGAAGAAGATACGAAGAAGACTAGGACCGAATTAGATGTTTGGAAGGTGGTAAATAGAAAGAGAGAGAATAAACGAGGATATTGAAATGTTCAAATAAAAAACAGATTGTATGGATTTGCTCGCAGGAGTAACGAAGAAAGTTAGCAAAGGAGGAAAAGGGACGAGGAAGATGTCAAAACAAAGGAATAAATAGTGAAGGTGTTAGGGACTATTAAAGATGGAAAGACACCTTGTATAGATGAGTTTCACAATGAAGTCTGGGAATAGAGGGATGGAGGAAAATTAAGGAATTGGCATGGATAATTTGGAATGGCCAGTATTCTGGGAAGAATAAGTGCAATAATTTATAGAGACAAGAAACTAGGTAAGGGTAGCGAGGGGGTACGCCTGAACAAATGGTGAGAGAAGTAGCGCACAGTGATGAATTAAGTATAAGAGAAGGAAAAGGGCATTGAAGTTTGAGACGGAAGTAATGGAGGGAAATCAAGAAGAGTTAGTGAAAAGGGTTTTGAAAGAGGTACAAGAAAGATATAGAATACGGTGCTGGAGTGCGCTATGAAGAACTGGAAAAAAGGAGAGGGGAATACAATCAATAGAAAGATGTGGGATTATTCAGGAATCAAAATATAATAAATGGTATGGGGTACAAAAAAGGAAGGAATACCAAAGTATTTACAAAAGAGATGGAAAGAGAGAAGATTTACCAGAATAGTAAGATTTATATTGATAAACGAGGTAAGGGAAGGGATTTATTGAGAAAAGGAGAAAGCGCAGAATCTGTGAGTGGGAAGGGGAAGCATGGAAGAATGTTTGGGAAGGATGTAGGAGAAAAATGAAAGATAAAAGAAGATGCCAAGATAATGTGGTAAAGATTGTAGGGGAGAATGGATTAGGCAAGGAGTGGATTAAGGAATTGAAGGAGGCGGCAGGAAAGCAAGAGAAGGACTGAAAGAGTAAATACATATAAGTAAAGATCTAGATATAAGAGGTTAATATTGTAAGAAAATTGTAAGAATTATATTGAGAAATGAGATAAGGGAAAGGATGTTTTGGAAAGAGAAGAAAAAACAGAAAGTGCAGAATCTGTAAGTGGAAAGAGTTTATGAAAAGGATGTAGGGGAGAAATGGAAGATAAAGGAAGCTACCTAGAGAGTGTGGTGAAGATTTTAGGGAAGAATAGATTGGCAGAGGAGTGGAAAAATAAATAAATGCATATTTGAGATAAAAATTAACATCAAAAAAGCATATTAATGATGACATTTTTTTAAATTGAAGAATTGTTTATAAGAAAGATGTGAAGGAGAGCGTCAGCAGGACGTTTCCCAGTGGGCACAAAGTTTGGCGACGTCATTACGACATCGTAAAGACACCGAAACGACATGGACATAGGATGTCGTGAAGTTGTCGTGAAGATGTCGTAACGATGTCGTAAAGACGTCGCGAAATTTGGTACCCATTGTGTTATTACTCAATTTACGTTTTTATATGCGAACCTTGATGTTCGGTGGGAGTGTGCAATGGAAAATAAAGTTTATTTTCTAAGAAAAAATGTCAGTTTTTAACCAAATCTTTTAAAAGTAATAAAATTGATCTCTAATTTTTATTAAATCGATTATTCTTCACTCCAAAAATTATTTAAAGTTCTTGTTGTTCTTGTTGTTCTTATTTATTCAAAATGCATATTTTTAGGTTAAAACTTTAATTTTTTTTGTAAAAAATTCTTCTTCGTGGTTTAAAAATTCAACATTTTGGAAGAACTTTTCCTTTTTTATTGACTGAAAAATCTGTCTTAATTGAACATTAAACTTTTGTGTTGAAAATTGATCATTTTTAACCAAATTTTTAAAATAATTTTCGATTAAAGTTAATTTTTACAGTTAAAAATCTAACTTTTTATTAAAAAATTCACTTAGTTAGCGAATGATTTAATTATTTTATTAAAAATAAATTTTTCAACTAAAAATTGGACTACCCTATTAAATTTCCATTTTTCTTTAAAGATTCATATATTTTGGTAGAAAATTAATCTTTTGGCTTAAAAATGTATTTTTTGTTGTTTAAAATTCATCTACTTTGTTAAAAATTATTTTTTTTTATTTTAATATTTAACTGTTCCATATTTAATAAAAAAATTATTTCTTTGGTTGAAAAATTAAACATTTTAACGAAAAATATTTTGTTGTTGCAAATAAATTGTTTAAACGAAAAATTCAATTCGTCTATTCTTTTTTTTTTAAATCAACTATTCGTATTGTAAATTCATGTATTTTGATAAAAGCTTGTGTTCTTTGGTTGAATTTTTTACATTTTGCTTGAAATTGATTTTTTTTTAATTGGAAAATTAACTATTCTATTTTAAGTATAAAATTAATATTTTTTTTCGAAAATTCGTCTTTTTGGTAGAAAGTTAATCTTTTTGGTTTGCGATCATTATTAATTTATCTTTTCCAGTTTAGATAAAAAATGTCATTTATTGTGTTAAAATTTTAACTTTTTAGTATATCTTTTAGTCCTTCAGCTTCTAAATTTAAAAAATCAACTACTTCATTAAAAATTTTTTATTGAAGATTCGTCATATTAGTTAAAAATTCAGTTTTTTAGGAGAAAAGTTATCTTTTTGGTTGATGATTCAATCTTTTTTTGTTTGAAGTTTATTTTTTTGTTTATGAATTTAAACTATTTCATTAAAAAAATTTTTCTTTAAAAAATTAAGTTTTTTGTATCTGCCAATTTGACTTTTTTGGTTAAAAATTTACCTTTTTCGTTGATAATTTAACTATTAGGTTAAAAAAAGTTGAGAATTCAATGATTTTTTTGAAACAATTATTTATTATGTTAAACATTTGACTTTGTTGGTAGAATATAAAAATTTTATGTAGAAAATTCACTTCTTTGATTTAAAATTAAAATATTTGCTTAAAAATTCGTTCTTTTTTGGAGGAATGCTGAAAATTGAAGTTTTGATTTTTATTTGAAAATTCATCTTTTAAGTTGAAAAATCAAGAACTTAGTTGAAAATTCTTTGTTTTTTGTAGATAATTAATATTTTTGGTAGAAAGTTGAGATTTTTATAAGAAAAATAAAATATTTGGTCAAAAGTTCATAAATCTTATTGTTAAAAGTTGATCATGCGGTTTGATTATTCAGTTTATGCGTTTTTGTGTGAACTTTGACGTACGATGAACCCGTAAAAAGTTAAAAAAAATTGAAAATGGATATTATGGCTCATCCTATTGACTTAATATCCAGCTCATGGATTTTTATTAAACCGTGATGTATGATGACCCTCGTTAATAAAAAGGCTTTACAGTGGCCATCGTACATCACTCCATGGATATTTAATTTGATATGGATACAATATGGATATGTTCTTTTGGGCTGTATATGGATATTCTGGATCAACATATGGATTTATTAATTAGTTTCCGCCTTTTTATGTGAAGAGTGATGTACGATGCCACTTGTAAAGGGTTTTTCTAATTTTGTTATGGATATTATAGATCTTTCCATAAGTTTTGTTAATTATTTTATTGGTTTATATTCGAATCGTGATGTACGATAGCGTTATGAAGTTCTCCACCTGTCTCTCTGTAGTTTCTCAGCATCCGTCGGATGTTTTGCAAATATTTTATCTTCTTCATCAGGACCGCTATATTTTCCCTCTATTATTTTGTAACTTCCATCCCAATGTTTATCAACTTTTGCAGGTATGGTATTTTGTATTATATTCAAAACAGCCAGACACTCTTCCAGAGCACTGGCAATTGCAACTGCTTCAAGTACCGGAAGTGGTTCTGAAGAAGGTGCATCTATGACCGTATTCAGAACGCCAATATTTTTAGAAATACTTGGTCTTACTTTTGAAGATTCAAATGAAGTTTGAGTTTTGTTGAGCATTGGTTCTCCATCCTAATTTTATTATTATTATTATTTAAATTCAATATTTTCAAATGATTATTACACAATGATAATGATCTAATATCCAATTTATTAATTTTCAACTATTTATCTTAATTATTTTATTACCATAATTAAAGAAATTAAATTTGTAATAAATCCAAATTAAAATTTTGTTTATCCAAAATTGATGTATTTCACTACGAAGTACTTGAAAATTTAAAAAAAATGCAGAGATCAAATTTGGTGAACACATTTCTAAAAGTTTCAATTCAGATTTTAAAATTACCAAAATAAAAAACAAAAGAGGAAAGAAAAAGAAGGCAACCTTCAACGTCCTTTCATCCTTTTTTTTGCATGCGAACTTTTGTATTGTTATCTTTTTTTAATAACAATAAAAGAACATTTGAAAAAAAATGGCTCAACTATTTTTGAAATTTTTTCTCGGTTACATGATAAATATGATGAACCTTCCACCAAAAACAGGAAATTTAAACTAAAATAATTGTTTTTTTTTAATTTAAATATTGAATTTTCAAATAGAAATGAAATAGTTCAATTTTCATTTCAAAAATGAACCTTCAAAAAAATTAAATTTTTTATAAAATAGTTAAACTTTATAACCCAATAACTGAATTCTTAACAAACAAAAAATGTATTCTCAATCTTAAAGTTAAGTTATTGACTAAGAAAGGTAAATTTTTAAGCAAAAATATAACAGTTAATTTTTCTGCTAAAAAATAAAAGTGAAACTAAAAAAAAAAAGAATTTTCAATAAATGGTTTAATGTTTTAAACAAAGGAGTAAATTTTGAACAGAAAAATTAATCTTCAACTAAACATTTTAATTATCTACCAAAAACACTAATTTCTACCTAAAAAAGGTACAATTCGAAGCAAAAATGGAATAATTTAATTTTTATTTAGAAAACATTAATTTTCCACTAAATAGAAATATATATTCAACAAAATCGTAAAATATTTCCGACCGAATAAATGAATTTTTAAGTAATATGACAAATCTTCAACCAAATAGTTAATTTCTGAAACAAATTCATAAAAATTTCTAACAAAAGACATAAATTTTTAATAAAACAGTTGAATTTCCAACTAAAACATATAAAATTTTATTATAAGACTGAATAATTAAATTTTCATTCTAGATAATTGATTTTAAAACAAGAAAGCAATGTTTAATAAAATAGTTAAATTTAAAAAAAGGTGATTTTTCCTAAATGAAGCAAGAAAATATTTAAATTCTAAATTTTTGTTATTAATTTCAAACTCATTGTTATTTTAAGATTGTAAAAAATTCTGATGTGGCTCAACTTTATTCAAATAATCAGAAGACAATGTTTGTAAATTTGAGACAAGGCTACATCGCATTCATAATTTCACAATATGACCTTCTTATTAGTTTAATAAAGACAAGAATGTTACAATATCAAGTTATTTCATTAAAATTTTCTAGTTTTCAGTTATAGATTTTATAAATTTTTAAAATTATTTTTATATTTAATCCTGAGTCAATTTTCTATTATTTATTTTCTGTTAATTGTTTTTTACAGATGAAGTGACTTTAGAAATAAGTAAAACAATATTTGAGAAATGGTTCGAATTTTATAAATATTTTCTATCTTATTTTAAAACCTCTTAAATTCCTAAAAATCTTTTTAGCTGAGATTATTATACAGGATTTAAAAAAATATTTGGAAAAATTCGAGCTTTTTTAAAAGATATTTAGAACTTTTAGAAGTTAAAAAAAACGATTTTTAGCTGTTTCGGTGTTTTTTAAAATTATTTAAAATATAAGAAATATCTTAAAATTATCCGAATTTTCTTTTGAATTTAAAAAAAATTTGTTCATTCAATTCAAATCATTAAAATTTTTTTTAAGCTTTGAAATTTTTGTTTTAAAATCTTTAAACATGCGGATTTTTTCCAGTCCTTTACAGTTAAAATTTTTTTTTATTCTCTCTAAATCTTCTAAATATTTCTTGAATTGACTCGATTTTTTTTATTGAAATCTTCTACTCTTTTTCGAAATTTAAATAAATATTCTGAAATGTTTTGAAATTTTTTTCAATTACCTTTTAAAGTTTACTTTTTTAAATATAAACTCTTCTTTTTATCCTTTTAACATTTTTAATACTTCTAATATTTTTAAATTATTCAAACTTTGTAAATTTTTAAAATTTTCTCGCAGTATTCAAGGAAAAAAAAATTATTCGAAAGTATCTCATGAATCTTAAGAATAAGAATAAGAATATTCTGAAAAATTAAAAGAATTTTTTAAAAGTCTTTCATATTTTTTGCATACATTTTGAAATCTTCGAAACTCAAAGTTATTATTATTTTTTTTTAATTAAACCTAAATCATTTAAAACTTTCCCAGAAATCCTTTTAAATTAAAAAAAGTCTTTCAAAATTATAAAAAACCTTCAATTTATTTTTAATTTTTCAAAATAAGTTTTCCCATAATTTAATTTTATTATCACTTTGAAAATGTAGAAATTATAGTGTGGTAGCAAAATGTTACGAAAAAAATTATTTCACAATATTAAACAATCATTTAATATTTAAATATCACTGATCCATTATAACAGAAAATTTTTAGATTATTTTTGTAAAATTTTTGAAACAATCAGAAAGCACTATTTTGAAAATTGAAACAGACTGTGTCAAGTTAACAATTTCTCAATAAGGCCTTCTTCTTGTTTCAATAGATTTAAGAAAGTTTCACCATCGCGTCGTTCAATTAAACTTTTTTTACATCCACGTTTTCTATGTTTATAACTTTTTACAATGTATGATATACAGTTTTAAATAATTTTCTTTGTGAAGTAAGTAATTGTTATTCCTCTGTTAAATTTAAAAAAATCTCAACTACTTGAAATAGTAATTTTCTACTAATCTTGAGTTGCTCACTTTTCACTGATCGCTGAAAATTCTACCCAATGGACACCAAATTTGGCGACGTCTTTAAGACATCGTTACGACATCTTTACGACAACTTTACGACATTCTCTGTCCATGTCGTTTCAGTGTCTTTACGATATCGTAAAGACACCGTAACGACATTGACATAGGATGTCGTAAAGTTGTCGTAAAGATGTCGTAACGCTGTCGTAAAGACGTCGCCAAATTTTGTGCCCACTGCGTAGTTTTGCCTAGACACCCCGCCCCCCTCTTTTGTTGAAAATGAATATTTTT
Source organism: Belonocnema kinseyi (assembly GCF_010883055.1). Classification (NCBI taxonomy): domain Eukaryota; kingdom Metazoa; phylum Arthropoda; class Insecta; order Hymenoptera; family Cynipidae; genus Belonocnema; species Belonocnema kinseyi. The sequence goes on from NC_046664.1 coordinate 66,501,237, forward strand.
ATTTTGGAAATTAAACATTTTTTTGGTAAAAATTTATCGTTTTGAGTTAAAAATTCAACTTTTTGGTTCAAACATCTTTCTTGGTTAAAAATTTCAAATCTTTTATGGAAAATTCGTATTTTTATTTTGAAAACTCATCATTGTTTTTTCAAAATGTATCATTTTTGGTTAAAAATTCAACTCTTTGTTTTATAAATCTTTCTGTGTAAAAAATTTCAAATCTTTTGTGGAAAATTCCTATTTTTATTTTGAGAATTCATCATTGTTTTTTCAAAATGTATCATTTTTCGTTTAAAAATAATCTTTTTTGGTTAAAAATGAAAGTTTTTAGTTTAGAAATCTTTCTTGGTTAAAATTTTCATTTCTTCTGTTTAAAATTCATGTTTTTATTTTGAAAGTTCATCATTGTTTTTTCAAAATGTATCATTTTTGGCTGATAATTTGTCTTTTTGGTTTGAAAATTCAACTTTTTGGTTTAAAAATCTTTCTTGGTTAAAAGTTTCAATTCTTTTGTTGAAAATTTGTATTTTCATTTTGAAAATTCATCATTGTTTTTTCAAAATGTATCATTTTTGTTGAAAATTTAATCCTTTTTGGTTAGAAATAAAACTTTTTAGTTTAAACATGTTTGTTGGTTAAAAATTTCATTTCTTCTGTTTAAAATTTATATTTTTATTTTGAAAGTTCATCATTGTTTTTTCAAAATGAATCATTTTTGGTTAAAAATTTGTCTTTTTGGTTTGAAAATTTAACTTTTTGGTTTAAAAAACATTCTTGGTTAAAAGTTTCAATTCTTTTGTTGAAAATTCGTATTTTAATTTTGAAAATTAATAATTGTTTTACCATATGTATCATTTTTGGTTAAAAATTAATCCTTTTCGGTTAAAAATGAAATTTTTTGGTTACAAAATCTTTTTTGGTCAAAACTTTTAATTCTTTTGTTGCAAATTCGTATTCTTATTTTGAAAATTCATAACTGTTTTTTGAAAATTAATCTAATCATTTTTTTGTAGAAATGTATCTTTTTTAGATAGAAATTCCACTTTTTTGTTCAAAATTCTTTCTTGGTAGAAAATTCTACACTTGTGTTAAAAATTGGTCTTTTTGGTTTGAAAATTCAACTTTTTGGTTTAAAAATCTTTCCAGGTTAAAAGTTTCAATGCTCTTGTTGAAAATTTATATTTTTATTTTGAAAATTTATCTTTGTTTTTTCAAGACGTATCATTTTTGGTTAACAATTAATCCTTTTTCAGTAAAAATTGAACTTTCTGGTTTAAAATTCTTTTCGGTTGAAAATATAACGCTTGTGTTCAAAAATCGTCTTTTTGGTTTAAAAAATCTTTCTTGGTTAAAAATTTATATTTTTTGTTGAAAACTCGTATTTTTGTTTTGAAAATTCATTATTGTTGATTAAAAATTGATCTTTTTTTGTTAAAAAATTAAAAATTTTGGCTGGACACACTTTCTTGGTAGAAAATTCAATTCTGTTCTCAAAAATTCATTTTTTTTTGTTTGTTGAAAATTCAATTTCTTTACTGAAAATTTACCTATTCCATCTTTTCTTCCAAATATATGTTCTATAGTTGAAAATTTAACTATTTTCTTCAAAAGGCGTTTTTTATTTTGTCGGAGATCAACCTTATTTAAATTAGAAAATTAACTCTACTATTTATAGTACAAATATTATTTTTTTGTTCGAAAATTCGTATTTTCAATAAAAAAATCAACTGCTTGAATGGAAATTTGATCACTTTTGTTAAAAATTAATTTCTTCGATGCAAACTTATGTTTTTCTTAAAAATTCAGCTTCTTTATTGAAAGTTGAGCTACACTGTTAAAAAGTACAAAATATAAATATTATATTAAAAATGCGTTTTTCCTGTGGAAATATAATTTTTTTAAAGTGGAAATTGTAATGTTCCATTTTTGTTCAAAAATTCATCTTTTTAATTTAAAAATCAACTATTTGGTTAAAAATGAATTTTTTATATTAAAAATGTATCATATTTCTTCAAATTTCTGATTTTTGGTTGAACATATTCAACTATTTTGTTGAATATTCGTTTTTTTTTATTAATCTTTCAAACTTTAAATTAAAATGTTGCATTTTTTGTTAAAAATTTACTTTTTTGTAGATAATTCGGTTTTTTGTTAGATAATTAATCTTCTTGGTTAAAGCTTTATTTTCTCTGAGTAAACATTGAGTTCTTTGTTCAAAACATTAAGATATTCCGTGAAAATTTATTTATTATTATTATTATTTTAATTGCGGTTTAATAGATATAAACTTTCAAAAATTCGAGGGAAAAAATAGTAGGACGGGGATTTGAAGGTTTCCTTCTTTCTTGTTCCTTCTCAGTGGGCACAAAATTTGGCGACGTCTTTACGACATAGTTACGACATCTGTACGACATTTTGACGACTGCCTTTGTCCGTGTCGTTTCGGTGTCTTTACGATATCGTAAATAAGTCGTATGATACGAGGATGTTTTTACGATATCGCAAAGACACCGAAACGACACGAACATAGGATGTCGTAAAAATTCCGTAAAGATGTCGTAACGATGTCGTAAATACGTCGACAAATTTTCTGCCTATTCGGTCTTTTATATTTTAAAATTTAAATTAAAAAATCTCAGAGTGTGTTGTTGAAATTTGATTGCAGGATTCTTGTCTTTTTTTTAAATTTGTAGAACTTCGTATTTGTTTCATTGCTCCACTTTTTATTTTAAAATGTTTATTTATTTTTGGATAGATATGGATTTTTTTACTTAAGAATTAAAGCGTACTCGAAAAACTTGAAATAAAAATTTCCGTTATTGGAAAGGTTCACAAAATCCTATTTCTCAAAAATTCTAAAATTGAAAATTGCTAATCACTGATAAATGAAATTTTTTTATGGAAAATAAGAAAAATCGACCACCGGTTATGTCACTGCTAGCTTTAAAATTGTCTTTAGATTATTGAACAGTACTTAAATGCTACAAATTAATTAAATAAAAAATTCTTTAGTTAATTTAATTAAAAAATTAATTACTTCTTTGTTGACAGAATCCTTTATGTTCACTCTTCTTTCTTGTTTCAGAGTGGACATTTCTGGTAAAATATGAGTAGGTGGTTGCATAATAGACCCTTTTACATGGTTTTTAATTATTTTTGTTTGTTTTGAGTCGGCGGCCATAGCTGAAACCTTTAACATGCAATATTTCGTTTTTTTAGTAAAGTAGAAAATAAATTAACACGCCAGGCGCGCAATTTTTTTTGTCTGACGCAATTTTTAAGTTCAAATTAAAAGCACAAACAAACGTAAGAAAACTAGTTCGAATATTAATTTATTCATGAATTTATTGTATTAACTATTATTTAAATTGAAATAATTATTTTTGATATGTCTATTTTTAATTAATAATTACCCAGTGGTCATAATATTTGGCGACGTCTTTACCACATCGTTACGACAACTTTACGACATCTTCACGACATTTTTACGACATCCTATATCCGGGTCGTTTCGGTGTCTTTACGATATCGTAAAGACATCATTAGATCATACGACGTTTTTATGATATCGTAGAGACACATTAACGACAAGGCCATACTATATCGCGAAGTTGTCGTAAAAATGTCGTAACGATGTCGTAAAGACGTTCCCAAATTTTGTGCTCACTGGGGATTTTTACTGAAGGTTTCTGCATATTATCTAAAATAATATAAAACAACCACAAGGAGTATTTTTGTTAATTATTGACAAAAACTAATACTTTAACTTTAAAATTAATATTCAAATACTATTTTTGTACTGTATAACCCAGTCGGCAAAAAATTTGGCGACGTATTTACGACATCGTTACATCTTTATGACAACTTTAAGATATCATATGTCGTTCTCGTTAATGTCCCAGTGGGCACAAAATCTGGCGACGTCTTTACGACATCGTTACGACATCTTAACGATAACTTTACGACATCCTATGTCCATGTCGTTACAGTGTCTTCAAGATATCGTAAAGACATCGCCAGATCATAGGACATATTTACGATATCGTAAATACGACTTAACGTCATGGACATGGGATGTCGTGAAGTTGTAGTAAAGATGTAGTAACGATAACGTAAAGACGTCGCCAAATTTTTTACCCTCTGGGGTGTCTTTAGGATATCGTAAAAGTGTCTTATGATCTGAAGATGTCTTTACGATATCGTAAAAATGTCGTATCATCTGACGATGTCTTTACGAGGTCGTAAAAATGTCGTATGATCTGGAGATGTCTTTGCGATATCGTAAAGACACCGAAACGGCACGGAGATAGGATGTCGTAAATATGTCGTCACGTTGTTGTAAAGACGTCGCCAACTTTTCTGCCCACTAGGTAAGCCTTTTTTTTTATCAAAAAAATATCAATTTTCGACGAAAAATACTAAAATAACCTAAAGTTGTACAAAATTTTGACTTTAATTTTTTAATTCAAATAATTCTTTTTTAATATTTTAAATATTTTTAACAATCTAATTAATTTTTATCACCAAAAGAAACATTTGCTTTTAATATAAAATTTGCTGGTTTACTAAATTATTAACTATTGTTAATTATTCACTGCCGATAATAAAATTTCAACCCGTTGAAAATTGAAGAAAATCAAATTTTCAACTGTTGAAAATTCAATTTTTCCTAATTTCCAATTTACTTTACTTTCCATCAATTTTCAAATATTGGAACTTCAATTTTTTTCTATTTTTAACAAATATACAGTTTAATTTTCGCGAGTTAAAAAATTAGAGAAAGCTAAAAATTGACTTTACAACAGTTGAGAAATTAATTTTCATCAATTTTTAAACTGTTTTAAATCAACTTTTCAACGTTTTTAATTTTCAACAAGTCAACAGTTTAATTTTCGAAAGTTGAAAATTAAAGAATATAAATAATTGAATTCTAAACTCTTTAAAATTGAAGCAAATTGAATTTTCAGCAGATATTAATCATTTAATTTTCAATGTCTTGAATTTTAATATTCTCATTTACAAACGTTAAAAATTCAATTTTTGATTTCCTCTAACTTTAAAGTTTTTTTAATTCTTTTGGCAAATAATTTTCATCAAATGGTTTTTTTAGCAGTAAATTTAGGAGATTTAAAACAAAATCCCTACTTTGATCATTCTTTTAAATCAACGGTTTACGGTGAAAAATGTTAATATAACAAAACATTGTTTTTATTTTGCCGTGTTTAAAATCAACATAACTTAAAATGACAATTTTTGGTTTTAAATGAAAACATATTCTAAAATTTTTGAAAATTATGATAAACTTAGAAATACAATTAATCTTGTTCAAAAATGTCAATTTTCGGTCAAAACGCTAACAAAAACAACAAACTTTAATCGGTAAAACATTTTAATCTCTTAAAGCTAATAATTTTTTATTCAAAATACCCACTTTCGATGCAAAATTCTAACAAAACTTAAAATTATTAAAAATTGGGAAACTTGATGATGAATTTTGCTTAACAACGCTAATTTCCGGTGTACAAAAAAACGAATTTCCAGGAATCTTAAGTTTTCTTTTACACGTAACAATTTTATATTCAAATTCAATATAATCTTTAAGGTAATCTAAAAGATTCTTAAGAAAATTCAAAAAGATTTTTGACAATTTTAAGATGTAAAATCAAAATTTAAAAAAAAAAACTTCACCTTTACCCAAATAGTTCAATTGAGAAAAAAAGGTGAATTCCTAATTAAAAATGTAATGGTTCATATTTCAGTTCAAAAAGATAATTTTAACCAAAATTGTTCATGTTTTAACGAACGAAGTTTTTTTAATGGCAAAAGAAAAAAAATGTACGCAAACTTTACATTTTTTAATATTTGAAAATGTTCCAAAGTTTAAAAATATTTTTAAGGTTCAAGAACTTCGACAATTCCTAAATATATTTAGCTAACTCGAAATATTCCTAAAATTATTTTAAAACCTTCTGGATTCTTCTTTGAGAATTTTAAAATTCTTTTCAATGTTTAAAAATTATTTTACATGTACCCAGGAATCTTAACAACATTTTTTTACAATCTTGGAATATTTAAAATATCTTCCAAACTTTATTTCGATTTCTTCAAAAATCTACATTTTGTCTTAAGTTAAAAAAAAAATTCTTAAATTTTAAACTATTTTTCAAACTATGTTAAAACTTTTCCATCTGTTTTAAAACTATTTTAATTTGTATCCGATTTGAAAAAAGTGTGCAAGATTAAAAAAATTTCGTTCTAATATTCCATATTCTTTTTTTTTTGACAATTTATAAAATCCTTTGAAATGTTTTGAATTTATTTATATACATATATCCTCTTAAAAAAATTACTGTTTTATTTCCTCCTTGCAGGATAAGAGCACTTTAAAGGTACATTTTAAGTGTGCAGAGTTAACATTTTTTGAATTCAATAATCAGATTTTTTTAATTGGTTTAAAAATATAAGCTTCTGTAATTTATAATTAAATTGAGGCTAACCTTTGGAATGGTTTTTTTAATCTTTCTATTTTCCTTCCATTATGTTAACAATTCTATTCATTTATATTATTTATGTTTTAAAATCATAAAAATTACTTTTTCAGATAAATGAGATTAAATATCCCTTGAATAATGTTGAAATTTAATTTAATTTGACATCTAGTGTCACTTACATAAACAATGAAAAGTGAAAACTTTTGGTTCAACTGTACAATTAAGGTGAAGTTGCAGTTTTCAATTAAATTTTTTTTTATGAAATATAAAAATGGTAAAGATAATTTTCACAAAAAATAGAATAGATCAATGTTCAAGTAATAAAATTAATTCTCAACGAATTTTTAATTTAATAGTTCACATTTAAATCAAAGAAATGAATTTTCAACTGAAGAAAGAGCAGTTAAATTTACCAAAATTTGCCAAAATGACGTATGTTCAACAAAAAAAGATAAAATTTCTATCAAGGAGATCATTTTTCTACAAAAAAAGAAAAAATTGTTTAGGAAAATAAAAAAATTAATAACAAAAAATTGCATTTTTCGTTGATGAAAATTAATTTTTAACGAACTAGTTCAATTCTTGATAAAAAATTGAATTTTTTACTAAAAACCAGAAATCTTTAAACAAAAAACATTATTTCTAGCAAATAAGTTGATTTTTCAACGAAAAACGATGAATTCCCGACGAAAAATGTAATAGTTATGTAAAAAAAGGGTACAATTTTAAATAAAAATCAGTTGAATTCGACCAAAATTCTTTTTTGTCAAACTTTAACAGAGTTATTTTTAATTAAAAAGTTAAATTAAAAAAGAAAAATGCCTTTTTCTAGTTTTATTATCAGCTAAAAATTTGTTTTTAATTTTTTGTTTTCAAAAAAGGTGTGAAGATTTTTTTGGATATCTGCATTGTTCAAATTTAACTAAATGACTGCAATTTTTCTGATAATAAAGCATTTTTCATTTTTTTTCCAAAAATGTGTCAGGTCAAAATTGCTATTTTTTATTTTTGTTTTGTTGCAAAAAATACCCCAGAGATAAAAAAAGTTTCCAGAAAAAAGTTGTTCACCTTGAAAAGTACTATCAAAAGTTAATGTGAATTTTTAATTACTAAGCACAAATTTTTATACAAAAATAAAAAAAGTTGAATTTTCAGTTAAAAAATTAATCTTAACAAAAAAAAATGTTCATCAAAAATACTTAAATTTTCAATCAAAATGATTAATTTCTCAAGTATTCGAATCAGTTTTTTCAAATTTTTGGTTTAAAAAAGTAAAGCATTTTTAATTTTCTTGCAAAAAATACGCTAGAGACAAAAAAAGTTTTCAGAGCGAAGTTGTTCATCTTCAAAAGTATCAGCAAAAGTTTATGCGCTAATTTTCAAATTTTTTTACGCTTTTCGAAATATATACATTTCTTCAAAAAATAGACATTTTTAAAGAACGAACAAACTTTAAACAATATACAAAAAATCTCCAGCAAATAAAGGAATTTTCAATTACTAAACCTAAATTTTGACACAAAAATAAAATATAGTTGAATTTCGTTAAAAAAATTAATTTTCACAAAAAAGGACGAAAAGTTAAAAAAAATTTTTGGTTTAAAAAATAAAGCGTTTTTAATTTTTTTGCAAAAATGCGCTAGAGACGAAAAAAGTTTACAGAGCACAGTTATTCATCTTGAAAAGTACTAGAAAAAGTTAATTTACCACTTTTAAAATTTTTCCCCTTTTTGAAATATGTGCAATTATATCAAAAATTGCTATTTTTGCTGTTATTCGAATAATAAATGAAATTTGTAACAAAATACAAAAAATCATCAGCAAAAAAATGAATTTTTAATTATTAAACAAAATTTTTTATACAAAAATAAAATATAGTTAGTTCCGATTATTAAAAAATCGTCAGCATCTTTTTAATTTAAAACATTTTCCCAATTTTTTTGTGTATTTCCAAATAATGTAAAATCGCGAAACAGAATTACACAAGGAAAACTAAAAATCTTCATTATTTGCAAAAATGCAGTAAAGTGAAACTCTTTTAAAGCGCCGATTTTGGGGCTGACGGTGGGTGGCAAGTAACTTATTATAGCCCGCTCCGCTTTTGTTGGCTCGCCTGAGTGACATCCGCAGACCCCGCGCATCCCGTGCTGCTTCTGTTACACTTACCTGCGGCGCGGCATCAAATCTCAGAAGGACTATAGAAGGGAGGGCTATTGAAGGGTTTCACTGTAATTCAAATAAAATTGGCCACAATTTTTTTCAAAAAATTATAAGAAATTATGTGGAAAATATGTAACATTTTTTGCAGTATTAATTATTAAACACATAATACTAATTATTATTAAAAAAAATGATTGCTACTTAAAGGATTAATAAAAAAGACGGCTTTTTAGTTATTGCTCAATTTTATTGTCGCTCAGGCTTTTATTTTTAACCTTAAGTCAAGTACAGGTTTGCGACCCACTAGAAAAAAAATGTCGCAAAGAATCAAAATTAAAGCCCATCTACAATTAATATACAATGTTTTAATGGCACATTAGGTTACAGCCGAAGAGTTCTATAAAATTTTTATATGTATATACATAAAAAAGAGAATATACAAATTTAATGAAATTAAATTCAAAATTTAAATTTAATTGATCATATCAATATTAATTTATTAAATTTAATTTTATTAAATACTTGTTACATTAACAAAAATTTTCGACTGCGAGTTTCATTCCTCATAGGCAGAAAAAGATAAACCATACCTAAAAATCGAATTATATATTTTTTTACTATAGATCGTTATTCATAATACTTTTCAGAGGTTTAATATTCTCTCGAATTTTATGAAAATTAAGAAAAAATGTTCAAAATACGATTCCGGATATAATTTTTAACCGGTCAAATGTTTTTTTTTTTAATTGAAGAAAACTAAAATCTTAAGAATAAAAGTAGTTTAAAGAAAAATTCACCAAGAATAAATTAACTGCTTGCAATTACCAAATAATTTGTTATTAAAAATTAATAGTGTTATAAATTACATTTTATCATTTTTTAAGAATATTGGGTATTTTATGGCTTAAAAAATTAAAATTCAAGTAAAAATAACAATAAAACATAGTGAAGCAACTTATTTAATATTTTACTTTTTAAAAATTAGATTTTATAAACAAATGCGCAATTAAAACAATTCTTGCATTTTTATCTACTCTTTTTGGCATTGTGTGAAGATAAAAAAGGACCTCACTGTTACTGAAATTTTATAACTTGATTTTTAAAAATTTTCAAATTTGCTAATGTAACTTGTTTATATTAATCACGGTTGTTAAAAAATGTTTATTTAATGTACTGCATTCGTACTGGTAAGCCAAATGGGACACGCTCCCATAAAGGAAGTAATTAAAACTCGTCAAAACTTATAGATTGCGAATTTGTTTATCAAGTTTTGTTTATAACAATTAAAATTGCCACTAAATGGCAATATACTGTTATAAAGGATAACTGGAAATAAAGAAAATTGTACTTCCAAAAAAAGTACAAAAATTATGCAAGAATTGCTGAAATTGCGCATTTGTTTATTAAATTTATTTATAACAATCCAAATAGTCGTGAGAAAATAATGTACTGTTCTGAAATTCTTTTATGTTCCAACCTATTATTTTGAATTGAAATTTAAACCAAAAACTGATTTTATATACGGTTTCATCAAACAATGCTAGAGGCTGCATTTATAATAATCTAAATAGTTAATAACAAATTATTTGTTAATTATCAACAACTAATTTGATATTTGTGAAAAATTTTTTATTGTATTTTTATCATTTTTTCTGTCTAGAACTTACCATTTTTATCCGGTTGCCTTAAAAAAATTTAAAGTTGAATAAATTTCAATAGTATTTGTAACAGCTGATTTTATGAACCTTCTTTTTACAGAAAAAAATCGACTAAAAAAAGTTAAAAATATTAAATGATTCCATTTTTTGCAGCTACACATATTCCTGTAAAATATAATGAAATTCATCAAAACACCCCTTAAAAATAATATTCAACAGGTTACAGCACTTAAAATTCATTTTTTATTTTTCTATCAACAAAACAATAAGTTTATATTTGTTTATGACTTAAATAATGATTCTAAATTTAAAGAAAATGGCAACTAAGCATTGTTTTTACGCATATCTTGAACAAACAGTTAAAAAATAAAGTTTCTAAATATTTTTTATCTTGAAGTAGCAATTTAACTGATTAATTTGTTAATAATAAAATATAGCAATTAAAAAAAAGTTGTGACTTGCAAGAAGATGGGACCATTTATTTTTAAAAAATCCACTTAAATTAATAAATAAAATTTAAAAAATTTTAATCCGCTCATACAAATCTCTTTGAAATTTAGTTAACGTTTTTTAAATAGTGAAAACGAATTAGAATTGTAAGTCCTAGAATAATTTATCAAACAAATATTTTTTCTCAACTCTTATATAGATCTCAAGAATTTAATAAACTTGCTACTTTCATTATGGCTTTAAGAATAATTTGAAGATTTCCTAGTTGAAAATTCCTGTACAGGAACCCTGGAGGATCTCGGATACGTTTCTAGGCACTATCCTGCACACGAAACCTGTTCAGGTAATCTGGTCGGTTCCTGCGTAGGAATTTGGCTAAAGGAACCCTGGAGGATCTCGGAAACGTTTCTAGACACGATGCTGCACACGAAACCTATTCAGGTAATCTTGTCAGTTCCTGCGTAGGAATTTGGCGAAAGGAACCCTGGAGGATCTCGGATACGTTCCTACACACGATCCTGCATACGAAACCTGATCAGGTAATCTGGTCGGTTACTGCGTAGGAATTTGGGGAAAGGAATCCTGGAGGATCTCGGATACGTTTCTATACACGATCCTGCATACGAAACCTGTTCGGGTAATCTGGTCGGTTCCTGCGTAGGAATTTAGCTAAAGGAACCCTGGAGGATCTCGGAAACGTTTCTAGATACGATCCTGCACACGAAACCTGTTCAGGTAATCTGGTCGGTTACTGCGTAGGAATTTGGCGAAAGGAATCCTGGAGGATCTCGGATACGTTTCTAGACACGATCCTGCACACGAAACCTGTTCAGGTAATATGGTCGGTTCCTGCGTAGGAATTTGGCAAAAGGAACCCTGGAGGACCTCGGATACGTTTCTAGACACTATCCTGCACACGAAACCTGTTCAGGTACTCTGGTTGGCTCCTGCGTAGGAATTTGGCGAAAGGAACCCTGGAGGATCTCGGATACGTTTCTAGACACGATCCTGCACACGAAACCTGTTCAGGTAGTATGGTCGGTTCCTGCGCAGGAATTTGGCGAAAGAAATGGCACATGCTCCTGAAATCGAACCGGAACAGGCAAAGGAATCCTCAATGGTCGAGTATAGATTCCTGTACAGGTTCCTTTACGAAGTAAATGGAAGCGTGGGTTCCCAGATCAAATTTCGTCCACAGGAATCTCGACAAATTCTGGACACGTTTCTAGACACGATCCTGCACACGACACCTGTTTAGGTAATTTGGAAGGTTCCTGGGTAAGAATTTGTCAAAGGAAACTGCACATGATCATAGGATCGAACATGCATCGACAAAGGAATCCTCAATAATAGTGTATAGGTTTCTGCAGAGGTTCCTTTGCAAATTAAATTAGGGCGTTCGTTCCCTGCTTCAAATTCCAGTAGAGGAACTTTGGAGGATACTAAATATGTTCCTGGACACGATCCTCAAAATGAAACCAGTACAGGTTTCGTATGCAGTTACAGATTCTTATGTACAGTGTAGAGATTACCGTGCAGGAATTTGGCGAAAAAAACTGCACAAGATGCTGTAATAGAAACTGTAGGGCAAAGGAATCCTCAATCGCTGACTATAGGTTTCTGTACAGGTTTCTTTGAGAAGTAAATTGAGGCGTTGGTTCCCAGCTACAAATTCCTATACAGATACTTCAGAGGATCCTGGAAACGATTCTTCACACGAAAAATGTACAGGTTTCGTGTCTAGGTACAGATTTTCGTGTACAATGTACAGATTCCTGTGCAGAAATTTGGCGAAACAAACTACACAAGATCCTGCAGTAAAACCTGAACGGGCAAAGGGATTCTCAATGGTCGAGTATAGGTTTCTGTACAGATTCATTTGCGACATAAATTGAGGCGTGGGTTTCCAGCTAAAAATTCGTGCACAGCAACGTCGGTCGATTTTGGACACGTTTCTGCACACGAAACATGTAAAGGTAATCTTGATAGTCCCGGTGCAGGAATTTGAAAAAGGAACCTGTATATGGTCCTTTAATAGAATCTACACCGCTAAAGGAATCCTCAGTGATCGAGTATAGGTTCTTTTTCCAAGTAATTTAAGGCGCGGGGTCCTGTACAGAAACAGGTATAGGTTTCCTTTTCAGGAAGTCTTCGCGAAAACTCATGTCACTCAAAGTTATGAAGTTGCTTTTATTTTCTTCCCTTGAAGATCGAGCTTACTATTGAGAGAGCCAAGCCACTAGCGAAACATCGCAGATTAGTTTCTATGCAGGTTCATGTATAGGTTCCTTAACAAGTTTCTGTACATGAACACGTGTCTCAAATAACTCGGTGAAGAAACCTGTATATAATGATTCAAAGGTTAGCTTAAATACAGGTTTCTTTGCGATATCATGTACAGGTACCTGTGCAGTTTCGTGTCAAGCGATTCTTTTTAAAGGAGGATCTTTTTTTAATTACAACAGGAGAATTTGATGGTGGTTGTCCAAATTTGTACCTTGGATTTTTGGTTTTATTTTCAGGAATTCTATACATTACCTTGATTATTGGACGCTAACTAGGATTTTAAAGTTGATTTCAATCTAATCAAAATTTCTGCATCTTCATTCCAGAAACATGTCCAGGATCCTCCGAGGTTCCCGTACCGGCATTTTCAGCTGATTTAAAATTAACTGATCAATACGATCAAGTTAAAAAAAAGTTAATTTACAGAAGTACTTATTCTGCATTCCGAAATAATTCGGTCTAATTTTGCAAATTTTTTTTCTATCTATTATAAACTTTGAATTGCGCTAATCTTGGATTTGCAATAAATCAGAATTTTTTTACATGAAATAACTAGAATATTCGTGAGGCATTACCCCTCGCCTTGGATAAAAAGTATGATTTGTAGAATAATAGAGTAAATTGGTAATGGAACTCATATAAATATCCGCAAATCTGAAAAGTCGCCTCGAAAAATAGGTCGGATTGTGGTAAGTTCGAAAAACGGATCCGAATTGTTCATTAAATACTCGTTTGATTTCATTACGCAATTCATCTCTTTGCCTCATCCATAATTCTAGTTCAGCTGCTGCTTCTGGATCTGCAGTGTCTTGATGATCTTCAATTAGACCCGTGAGCATTTGCAGCCAGTTTGCATTTTCTTTGAATTTTCGATCGTTGAGGGTCTCTATTTCGTGCTGAAAGGTTATTATTAACTTTGAGTTTACTTGAATATTATGTACGAATTAAATAAACTTTTTTTTAAGTAGCGGCATATAAAGGACAAGATAAATTAATTTTATTTAAATTAATTATTTTAAATTTTTTACACCAAACTCTCGCTTTCAGTCACCCCGCTTTCAGTCTTCCTAGAACGGCCACCTCATGCAGTTTCTCAGGTGAGTAGGGCGAGAGCGGTTGAGACATTATATATATAGATATAAATTCCAATTCGATACGAGTCAGGCGGCCTTCACTGTTTACGTTTCTGTCCCACCGCAATCAGCCGAAGGCCATTTGAAGGCAACCCCCGACACTTGACTGAAAGTGAGAGTTTGGTGTATTGGAAATTTATGAATCCTTCATGAAATAATAGAAGTTTTAACGAGAAAAGATCAAGTTTACTTAAAAAATGAAACTGTTAAATATTGAGATAAAAAAGTTAACTTTCAACAAAAAAAATAAGAATTTTCAACAGAATAGTTACATTTTCAAACAAAGAGATGAATTTTCAACCTAAAAATTAATTTTTCGCAAATTAGTTTAACCTTCAACCAATAAGTTGAATTGCCAAGCAAAAAATATGAATTTTCAATCAAGATTATTTTCTATCAAAACGACGGGTTTTCAGAAAAATGCATGATTTTTTTGTCCAAATAGTTGAATTTTCAACTACAGAAGGTACATTTGAAACCAAAACGAAAGTAGTTCAAATTTTTACTTCAACACAAAAATGAATTTTTATGGAAAATAAATCTGAAAAATAGCTTATTTTTCAACCAAGCAGTCGCAAAAAAAAAAGAATACAATATTTAATATTTAAACCAGAAATTATTTTAATTTAAAAAAAAAAGTTTTAACCTAAACCAAGACCGACTAATTTTCAACCAAACAGTTGTTTTTTTAACTTAAAAAAATGCAATTTATACTAAAAGAGGTACAAATTTGAATAAAAACGACGCATTTTCAACAATGGTGTGTAATATTTAAGCAAGAATAATTTTTAGTCAAGAAAATAAAAATTCAAACAAGCTGTTGAATTTTCAAGCGAACAGTTGGGAATTTAACTATTAAAAATGTAAGTAAAAATAAATTATTTTAAACAAAAAAGTTTTTTTAAAAATGAAAATGAGCATTTTTTTCTACTTCCCCCTATTTTCCTCTACTATCCTTTTGTACCACTTAAAAGCGAATTGAATTTGCAGATCCAAATTAAAAAATCAAACTATTTTTGGATGGGAATTTATCGATTTTATTTTAAAAATTTATTATTTGGTCCAAATTTTAACTAAAAAGCTGACTATTCAACAACAAAGTTAGTTTTTTAAAAAAATTGTGCAACTTTCAACCAAGTATGCATAGGAATTTTCAACTAAGAATACTAATTGTGAAACAAAGAAGACGAATTTTTGAACGAAATAAATTACAACAATTAATTTTTAATTAACAAAAAAGAGGAAATTTTTACTAAAATAGTTCAATTTTTGACCAAATTGCTGAATCTTCATTAAAAAAGAACAATCAAATAAATAAATATACTTATAAAAAAAAACATAATTATTCAGGAATATGCCTAAACGATGGAATTCAGAGGCGGAAAGAGCGGTTAAAATAGAAGACTATGGAAAAGAGTGTCAGGTGTTTTTTTGGACCTGTTGGATGGACCCTGAAAATGAATTAATTTTCCATAGTCTTTTATTTGAACTGCTTAATTATAAAATGAAATTAACAAATTATTGATAAAATTTTTTTTTTCATTATTCACAGAGGGAAGTACTTACTGTTAATTCTTTAATAATTGCTCCAGTTCTCCATCCGTGTTGTAGCGTGACATCAGCTAGATCACTATAGGGATGATCTCCAAAGTAGAGCACTTGGTGACCTCGCCATCCGGTCATATCTTGAAGTTGCTTTACGGTTCCCTAAACACATTACCTTAATTATTGTATACCACTTTGTACTCGTGGTTGGAGATTCAGGACTTGGGTGATAACTTTCACAGTCGGTTACGTTAATTCCCACTTGAAATTCACTATTTCAATTCTTTTTTTCGGCTCAGCAAATAAAATAAGTAAGTGTAGTGGAGTGGAATAGAAAATATGGTGGAGTCGAAAGAAGAGTAGTGATTTAGAGTAAACTATAATGGAGTATAGTAAAGAAGAGTAGAAGAAAATTAAATATAGTGGATAGCAGTAGAATGGAATAGGATAAGAATGGAATAAAGTATAATGTAGTCGAGTGGAAAGAAGTAGAGAACACAGGAATATAATGGAGTGAAGAGGAGACTATTGAGTAGAGAGAAGACTATTAAAGTAGAATGGAATTTAATGGAGGAAAGTAGAGACAAGTAGAGTTGAATAGAATATACTGAAGTGGATTGGAATATAGTGAAGTGAAGTAGAATCGAATGGAATATAATTGAATGGAGTTGATTGGAATGGAATATAATGGAAAGGAAAGGATTAGAAAAAAATTAGAAATAATGGAATGGTATAGCTTCGAATGAAATACAATGGAGTGCCGAGTAGTAGAATGTAATGGAATAGAATTGAGCCGAGTGGGAAGGAGTAGCGTACAATGGAATATAATCGAATATAATGGAGTGGAGAGGAGCCTAATAGAATAGAATGGAATATAGAGTGATGTGGAGAGAATCAGAATTAAGTGGAGAATTGTGAAGTGGAATAGAATCAAATATAAAGGAGGGGAGTGGAAAGAATTAGAGCACTATGAAATTTGTTTAGGCGTAGAGAAGCCCATTAGAGTAGAATGAAATATAACAGGGAAGTGAAGAGAACTAGAATCAAATTGAATGTACTAAAGTTAAATGCAATATAGTGGATAGAAGTGGAGTAGAATGGAATACAATATAATATAGTAGAGAGGAACAGAAAATAATGGAGTGAAGTAGAATGGAATAGAATATAATGCAGTGGAGTGGCATACAGCGGAAAGGAGTTGAGTGAAATGGAATATGATGGAATGGAGTATAGTGAAATGGAGTATAGTGGAATGGAATCTATAATGGAACAGAGAGGAGAGCAGCATAGTAGAATGGAATATAATGGAATGGAGTAAAGTGGAGCGCAAAATAATGGAGTCAAGCAGAAGGGAATGGAATGCCAATTAATAAAGTTGAGTGGAACGGAAAGTAATGGCGTGGACTAGAAAGAAATGGAATATAATTGAATGGAGTAGTTTGGAACGGAAAATAATGAAAAGGAGATGGGTAGAATGCAATGGAATATAACTGAATGGAGTAGAATTAAGTGAAGTGGAAGGAAGTAGAGTGCAATGGAATATAATCAAATACAAAGGAATGGAGTAGAGCAAAATATAATATAATGGAATGGAGTACAGTGAAGAGGAAAATAATGGAGTGTAGTAGAATGGAATGGAATATACCGGAGAGAAGTAAAATGGAATGTAAAATAATGGGATGGAGCAGATTGGATGGAACATAATGGAGAGGAGAAGCGTACAATGAAATATATCAGAATGAATCAGTAGATTAGAATGTAATGGAATTGAATTGAGTAAAAAAAGTAGTAGAGTACAATGAAATATAAGAGAATATAATCGAACATAATAAGATGGAATATAATATTCTAAAGTGAAACGGAATTAAGTCTAGTGGAATAGAGTGAAATGGAATATAATGGAATGGAGTAGAGTGGAACGAAAAATAAAGGAGTGGAGTAGAATGAAATAGAATATGATGAAATGAAACATATTGAAATAGAATATATGAGAGAGGAGTAGAATTGCATAGAATATAATAGAGTCGAGTGGAATGGAATATATAATGGAGTAGAAAGAAGAGCAGTAGAGTAGAAAGGAATATAATATAGTAGAGTAGAGTGGAACGAAAAATAGTGGAGTAGAGTATAATGATATGGAATATAATTGAATGGAGTAGTTTGGAATGGAATATAATGAAAAGTATTAGATAAGAATGGAATATAATGGAATGGAGTAAACTGAAATTTAAAAGAGAGGAGAGGAGGCCATTAGAGTAGAATGGAATGGAGTAGAGTGGAATGGGGTAGAATAGAATGGAATTGAATGGAGTATTTTTGAATGGAACATAATGGACCTGAGTAGATTAGAATAGAATACAATTAAATGGAATAGATTGGAATGGAATATAGTGGAAAGGAAAGGAGTAAAATGGAATATGATGGAGAGGCGAGGAGTAGAATTGAATGAAATAGAATTGAGTCGATTGGAAAGGAGTAGAGTATAATGAAATATAATATAGTAAATTGGAGAGAATTATAATAGAATATAATATACTGAAGTAGAATGAAATACAGTGGAGTCGAGCACAGTGGACCGGAAAATAGGGGAGTGGAGTAGAATGGAATGGAATGGAATATACCGAAGACGAGTAAAATGGAATGTAATATAATGGAATGGAGCAGATTCGAATGTAGTATAATAAAGAGGAGTACAAAGGAATGGAATACAGTGGAGTCGAGTGAAAGCGATTAAAGTAGAATGGAATATAATATAGCGGAGAGAAGAACATAAGAGTAGAATGAAATATGCTGAATTAAAATGGAATACAGTGGAATGGAGGAAAATGGAATGGAATATGATAAAGGGGAATAGTGTACAGTAGAAAGAAACAATATGGTAGAGTGTAGTAGAGAGAGATCTATTATATTGAAGTACACTGCAATGTCATGAAATATAATTCAATAGAGTGGAAAGGAGTAGAGTGCAATTTAATGTATTGGAGTTATGATTTTTTTCTATATTTTCCCCATAATTAAATTTTTATTTTACAAAGTTTTTAAGGATTTCTACTAAGAAGAATCGGATCCTTCAGTAGACACCTCAAAACATAACTCTGAATTTTACTCGATTTTTTTAAAGCCAGAAACAATTCAAAAACTGAATAGGACTTGAAAGTCCCTTGTGTGTAAGCCGATGGTGGAGAAAAAACTGTGTAAACGGAGGGTTAAAGTTGAATGGAATGTATTATAAACAAATAGACTGAAGAGGAGTATAGTGGAACGGAATTTAATGGAGTAAAGTTAAATGGGAGATGATTAAGTAGAATGAAGTAGTGTGCAACAGTAGATAGAAGAGTGGAGTGGAATATAATGAAACAGAATAAAGATGAGTATAGTGGGATGGAACCTAATAGAGTAGAATCAAGTTAAATGGAAGATAATTGAGTGGAATGGAGTAGTGCGGAACAGAAGATAGTGGAGTGGAATATAATGAAACAGAATAAAGATGAGTATAGTAGGATGGAACCTAATAGGGTAGAATCGAGTTAAATGAAAGATGATTGAGTGGAATGGAGTAGTGTGGAACAGAAGCTAGTAGAGTGGAGTGGAATATAATGAAACACGATAAAGATGAGTATAGTGGAATGGAACGTAATAGAGTGGAATCAAGTTAAATGTAAGATAACTGAATGGAATGGAGTAGTGTGGAACAGAAGATAGTAGAGTGGAGTGGAATATAATGAAACAGAATAAAGATGAGTATAGTGGGATGGAACCTAATAGAGTAGAATCGAGTTAAATTGAAGATGATTGAGTGGAATGGTGTAGTGTGGAAGAGAAGATAGTAGAGTGGAGTGGAATATAATGAAACAAAATAAATATTAGTATAGTGGGATGGAACCTAATAGAGTAGAATCGAGTTAAATTGAAGATGATTGAGTGGAATGGTGTAGTGTGGAACAGAAGATAGTAGAGTGGAGTGGAATATAATTACATGGAGTAAAGATGATTATAGGCGAATGGAACCTAATAGAGTAGAGTCAAGTTAAAGAACAGATAATTGAGAGGAATGGAGTATTGTGGAACAGAAGATAGTTATAATAATTTGAAGAATTACTGTAATGTTTTTTTCCTATAATTCAAACAAAATATTATAATTTTATAAAGAAATTATTTACGTACTTCAAGGTATATCACTCCTTTTTCTATTTTCGTGACTCGATCCCATAGTTGCGTTTGATTTTCTTCATCGTACATTCTAAGAGGACGCGATTCTTCTGTGAAAAATCTTGGTTTACGCGCTTGAACAATAACTAGATCAAAGTAGTCTTGCCATTTATCGCCCACCAGGAATCTCATACCCTTGTCACTAGAATTTTTATTTCAAGTTGATAAACAATTTACATACCTATTATTTAAAAGCATTCAAGTTTCTCTGAAATAATTTATATACAAAATATTGGATCGTTAAGAAAAAAGTATTAAAATTAACTCACACAAAGTGAAATGGGCTATTAGTAACGAGGAACATTTTCTTCTCCGCAGCTTTCAGTCGGTCGAAGAATTTATTCAGATCTTTATTTGGCTCTAAATACTGTGAAACGTCATTTTCAACTGTTGTATGCATGATAGGATGGCAACTTTGAACTGAATTCTATAAGAAAATTATATATTTTTAAACATAGCATTTTTTTATGTTTCTTTAGATTTTAAATGTCTTTTTAACAATACGAAATTTTCCTACCCAGCAAGGTACTGGACTAACTTTCTTAATTCTCAATTTGTATGTCTTAAGGACTTTCTTTGTCGCCCGCGGTTTTTAATCAAGAAACTTTCAAGCAGCTTTGCGTGACTCAGAAGCTTCCATTGTGTTATTTCTTAAAATTTGTTTAAATTCCTAAATGTAAATTTATTAATGAAAAAAATGTTAATATAATATTTTGATTGTTTTAATTTCATTGCTGACCTTTACATCTCTGAATAATATTTCTGGATGATAATCGATGTGATTTCTCAAAAAATATTCTGTGACATTGCAGAGAAGTACCATTTCCGGTACAGAGAAGAGATCTGCTAACTGAACCATTTTCGTTCGATGCATTCCATCCTGAAAAATCAATCTCGGTTCAACCCTAGAAGCTTTTGGCGAAGTTTCTACACTTTTTTTTTAACCTACCTTCTACCCTTCGCATAATTCGATAGATCCAATCGAACACATGCATACGCCCAAACATGCGAAAAAAAGTTTTTTTATTTAAATTTACTTAACAATTATTATTTAAGGTTATAATAATTTACCTCCAATAACAAAGTAAATGTGCAGAATTCTTGAAAGGAAAATCAAATCAACAAAAGTCCATCGCGGTTTTGTTGCTGTTTCTGTATGCTCGAATTTTTATTTAAAAAAATTTTTTTTTGCTTTGATAAGGATACTGTACAAGTACATAAACGTTGGTGATTATTTTTTACAAATGTTTTTTATTGTGATTTAATAATAGTAAAAATAAAGAAGAGGGAAGAAATAAAAAAATTTGGTCGTTAGATTCTTGGTTATATTTTCAAGAATTTTGCATATTGAATAAATAAATAATGATTTATTTTTTATTATAAATTTATTATTATTATTGTATATAAATATATTTATAAAATTACTAAATATGATAAAACACGTTAATGTCCAGAAAAAAATATATTCTAAACGAAGAAATGAGAGAGTTTTTTCTAAATAAATAAATTTAACAAATATTTAAATAAATTTTAATTTTTCGAAAATCCTTTATATTTGCAAGTCTATAATATATACTTACATGCGTATGTCTTTGAGGGGCTTCAACATAAGCAATCGGTATGATTCTGTTTTTGTAAAGCCGGAGGACTTCATCATCTGGAACCGGATGTAAACCGCGATAAACTGTACCAAACTGAATTTGCAAGAAGCTATCGAGTTTTAATAGAAGCCCTTTTTCAATATCGTAATGAAGGCCTCTCACAGCAAAGCCTTCTCTGTACTCCAACTTCTGTATTCCAGCTGGATACTGAAAGTACAGCATACAAAAAATATTGTTGATGTTATTGAAGAATAAATAATTATGTCAAAGTAGACGTCACGCGCTTATAAAGCAGGATTTTGGAGCCTAATCGTTTTAACCTTCCCCTTCCATATTTTATTTCTCCTTACTTTACGCTTCGCCCCCCCCCCCTCCTCTTCCGAACTTCTTATAATCTACGTCTGCCACATCTCACTTTTCCAATGACACATCCGATTTTTTGCCCTCATTTACTCTTCCCTACTTAACCTCATTTCTAATAATTTCCCTTCATTTTCTCTGCGTGATCATCTCTTATTTCCAACCCCTTCCTCTCCCTTCAATTTCACTACTTTTCTCCACTCATTTCTACTCCTTTCCTCTATCCTAACCTCTCATTTTCGACTACTTCTCTTTCCCTAATTTCCTCTCACTTCGCTCAACTCCTTATTTCTTCTACATTCCCTGCCTTTAATCTCTCTACTTTCCCTCTCCTCACTTCTCCGCATTGGATAAAAGTGCGACGGACGGACACCCAATCAAAACTATAAGAGTTTCTGCCCGTGACTACAAAATTACAAAAAAACTGGTCAAAGTAGCCGCCATTGACCTATAAAAAAGGGTTTCGTATCGTATTAAGGGTATTTTTCAGTCGTTAAAATCTTACCGCTCCCCCTCTCAATAATCC
This sequence comes from Belonocnema kinseyi, assembly GCF_010883055.1. Taxonomy (NCBI): domain Eukaryota; kingdom Metazoa; phylum Arthropoda; class Insecta; order Hymenoptera; family Cynipidae; genus Belonocnema; species Belonocnema kinseyi. Next base: position 66,523,656 of record NC_046664.1, read on the forward strand.
TTTTTAGCCTGTGCTATCTTATATTCCCCTCCCCTAAACTACATTATATTTCCTTCTCACTTAATCCCCTTCCCTCTCACTCTTTTAATAATCCTACTTTTCCTTTTCCGACCTCTAAACTCCACTCCAATCATTCCACCTTAGAAATTTATCGGTTATTAATAGTAAATGAGCAAGACTAATGCACAAAATTAATAAAACATTCAAGTAATATTGTAAATCAAACTTCATTGGGAGAGGACATTCATATATCGCAACAGGATTAATTAAGTGTTCGTCCATTCTTAAGGTTGGAGAAGTAGAGATAAAGGAATAAGAGGAAGTGATGGGAGGTGAGAGGAAAAGCGAATTAGGAGAATTGTTATAAGGAGGGTAGTGAGAGGGAATGTGAAAAGGGAAAGAGAGTAAAATAAGGAAAGGTGAGGGAAACTATTGAAAGCAAGGGATGAGTAAGACAGGGGGAGTATGTGGATGGGAAGTAATGCTGGGGAGGGAATTGAAGAAAGGAATGGGAAGAGGGACGGAAAGTAGAGAAAGCAATGTGGAGTGGATTGGTGGGGTAAGGAAAGGCAATGAAGTAAGAGATGAGGAATCCGTGGAGAGGAGACGATAAGATAGGAACAGAAAGCACATGAACGAAGAGGAGAGAGGAAGGAGTGATGGGAATAGGGGGAAAACGTGTATAACTTAACGTTTTAATAGGCTATAAAACACTTTTTTTAGGTTGACAAGGCTTATTTTAAGTTATAAAATACCTTATATTTTTTTATAAGCATATCTCGTCCTAAGTTGTAAAGTAAGTAATCCAAGGCTGGCTTATAACAAGCGAGAGTGTAATCATAATCGAAGCCGTACACTTGAACTTCCTTCAGATCCAGTTCATTGCAAGCAAACACTCCTCGAGAATTTACGTCTTGTGGCAGCTTCTTTGCTGCAAAAATAAATTTAAAAACAAAATTATATACGTTGAAACCCTTCAATAGCCCTTCCGAGAATTGATGCCGCGCAGCAGATAGGTATAACGGGAGCTGCGCGGGGTGCGCGGGATCTGCTGTTTTCACTCAGCCGAGCACTCAGGCATGAACAAACAAAAGCGGAGCGGGCTATAATGAGTTAGTTTCCACCCGCCGTAAAGATAACAAAACGTAGTTTTTCTCATTTTGCACCTAAATTTCAAGCGGGACTGGAAAAAGTTGTACACGAAAGTTGTAGATTTAGAATAACTACACAATTCTTAGTTAATCCTAATGGTCAATGCCTCGCTTTATTCTTTCAATGATCCTCTACGATTCTGTTTGGGTGGTTTTATTAAAATTTAAACCATTACTGTTATCAAAATAATAACTGTATGATTTCTAAATTAATTTTCTAAATAAACCCCACCCAAATAGAATTCTAGAGAAAAATTCAAGGAATAAAATGAGGCCTTGATCATTCGGAATAAATAAGAATTTTAGCTTTTTCTTAAAGAGAAAATAAACTGAACTTCTAAAGAGCCACTGTTTTATAAACAATTTTTAATTAATTTTCTGAATTACGGTTAGAAACTTCCGTCAAGATTTGCAGAAATTCATTATAGAACTATTTGCTACGATTTTATAAATCATTTTAAATTGGCTCTCTTCTAAAACATATTATAGAAAAAAAGATAGTAATGAGTCTATTCCGATAACGTTTAACATTGGCTATAAAATATCCTCACAAAAAAATATTATTAGACTCAAGGTTTCGATTGATTGTACTTAGACATAATATCGGTTAAATTAGTTCACTAGAAACTTAGATCTGACATGGCAAATAAATATAAAATCTTTAGTATCCTTCCACATAATAAATAAATACAGCAAATTTGGTTCATGCTTTGGGAGAAAATAAAATAAATTCTTCCATTTTAAATGTAAAAAGTCCATCAAAAAATACAACGAAAAAAGATTTTTTACTCTGCGTTAAAATGCTTTGGTGGAGTGGAATTTAATGGAGTAGAAAACAGTACATTGGAAAGGAATATAAAGGAGTAGAGTGGACTATAATAAAGCTGAGCGGAAAGGAGCAGAATGGAATTTAAAAAAATGGAGCGGAGTGGAGTAGAATGGGATGAAATGTAATATGAGGTGGAAAGGAATATAGTGGAGTAGAGAGAAATGCAATATAATGGGGTAGAGTCGAGCGGAGTAAGGTGAAAGTGAATAAAATGGAATGGAATAAAGTAAAATGCAAGGGAATATAATCGAGTAGAGTGGCGTAGAATATAATAAAGTAAGTTGAGGAGGGCAGAGTGGATTGGAATATAATGAAGTGGAGTGGGAAGAAGTAGAGTGGACTGGAATATAATGGAGTGGAGGGGGTAGGAGTGGATTAGAATGGTATATAATGAAGTAGATTGGAAAGGAAAAAAGTGAAATTTCATTAAGTGGAAAAGATAGGGTGTAAAGGAATATAATGGGTTAGAATGAAATATAATGAAGCTGAGTGGAGAGAGTAGATTGATATATAATGGAGTAAAGTGAAATAGGAAGGAGTAGAATGGAATAGAATATAATGAAGTGGATTGACGTAAAGTGAAATTTAATGGAGTAGAAAAGATAGGGTGTAGAGGAATATAATGGATGAGAGTAAAATATAATGGACCTCAATGGAGACGAGTAGAGTGAAATGGGATGGAATATAATGGAGTGAAGTCAAGTAGGAAGAAGTAGAGTCGAATGGAATTTAATGAAGTTGATTGGAAACGAGTAGAGTGGAATTTAATCGACTAAAAAAGAGTATAGTGAAAAGGAATATAATGGAGTAGAGTAGAGTAGAATATAATAAAGTGATGTTGAGGGGAGCTGAGTGAGTTGGAATATAATAGATTGGAGTGAAGTGGGAAGTAATAGAGTCGGACTGAATATACTAAAGTGGATTAACGAAGAGTAGAGTGGAATTTAATGAAATAGAAAAGAATAGAGCGTAAAGGAACATAAAAGGGTAGAGTGGAATATGATAAAGCTGAGTGGAGAGGAGCAGAATGGAATTGAATATAATGGACCGGAGTGGAGTAGAATGGGATAGAATATAATATAGAATGAAAAGCAATATAGTGGAGTAGAGTTGAATGCAATATAGTAGAGTGAAGTGTAGTGGAGGGAAATTCAATAAAATAGAGCAGAATATAATAAAGTGAGTTGGAGAAGCAGAGTGGAATGAAATACAATGGAATGGAGTGGGAAGGAGTAAATTGAAGTGGAATATGATAAAGGGAATTGGAGAGGAGTAGAGTGTAATTTAATGGAGTAGAAAAGAGCAGAGTGGAATTTTATAAAATAGAGTGGAGTAGGGTAGTATGGAATGAAATATAATGGAGTGGTGTTGAAAAGAATAGAGTGGAATGGCATGTAATATAGTAGATTGGAGAGGAGCAAAGTGAAATGTAATGGAGTGTAAAAGATATGGTGTGAAGGAATATAATAAGTTAGAGTGAACTATAATGAAGCTGACTGTAGAGGAATAGAGGGGAACATAATGGAGTGGAGCAGAATGAAATGAGATGGAATATAATGAACTGCAGTGAAATGGGAAGGTGTAGAGTGGAATTGAATTTACTAAATTGGATTGGGAAGAAGTAGAGTGGAATTTAATGGACTGGAAAACAGTATCGTGGAAAGGAATATAATAGAGTATAGTGAAATAGAATATAAAAAAGTGAAGCTGTAGGGAGCAGGGTGAGGGGGGATATAATGAAGTCAACTGGGAAGGAGTAAAGTTGAATGGAATATAATGAAGTGGATTGACGAAAAGAAGAGTGTAATTTAATAGAGTAGAAAAGAGTACAGTGTAAAGAAATATAAGAGGGTGGGGTGGAGTATAATGAAGCTAATTGGAGGGGAGCAAAGTGGAATTAAATATAATGGAGCGGAGTAAAGTTGAATGGAATATAATATAGAGTAGAAAGAAATATAGTGGAGTACAGTGGAAAGCGATATAGTGGAGTAGAGCGGAGTCGAATGGACTCCAAAGGATGATACTTTTTTTTTTAAATTACTAGAAAAAAACGTACATATTGAATATTTGGAAATAAAAATTTAAAAGCTTCCTACAAATTTTGAAATATTGCACGTTCATAAAAAATATTTGTTACAATTCATTGCCAATTTTCTTAATTTGAAACGATTTCCAAAAGTTGAGAAGAAAAACACGTTTTCGAAAATTTTAAGAAATTTTTTTTGATCTTTTCAAGAAGTTTTATAGACTTCCAGAAAATAAAAAACTTTTGTTGAGATTCATGGGAAAATTCTTAATGAATTTTTATGTTAAAAATTTGATTTTTAAAGAGAAATTAAAAAGGTATGGAAATATCTCAAAAGAATTCCGCAAATGCCTAAAATATCAGATACATTTAAGGGTATTTTTTTCTTTTTAAAATTTTTTTCAAAATTTTAGGAAGAATTCGAGTCAGTATGAGAGATATTTATCTTCCGAAATTGTAAAAGTCCTGAATATCGTTCGGGCTCAAAACTTTTCTAAAATTTGGGAAAAATCTTTAACAAACAAAAAATTTCAACAAATAGTTAAATTTTGAAAAAAAAGTATTTTTAACTAAGAGGATGAATCGTAAAAAAAATCAATTTTTAACAGAGCAGTTATACTTTAAAATAAGTGGTTAAACATTCAACCAACAAATGTTTTTCCCCTAAAGTGTAAACTTTTGAAACGAATTTTGTCACATTACAGGTTCAAGGTATGAAGAGAAGCTCAAATTTTTAATAGAACTAGCAAAAATGAACTATTTTTGTAAGTTTTGATTTTCAAAACTATTATTTAAATGTAAATAATACAATAACAATATAGAAAAATGGTTATTTTTCATTTATTGGAAAAATACCATTTTTACTTTAAATGACAATTCTTTCTTCATTAAATTAAATCTTACATGATAGATTTTGAACTTTTCTCAGCTTCATCATGCACATAAATGTTACATTTTTGTTACATTTGGCAATTAAAAATAAAATTGTAATATAAAAATAAAATAATTTAATTCGAATTAAATTAAAATATTCGAATTTAATTCTACTTTTATGAAGTCCACCTTGGAACACATTGAAAATGTATTTTTTTGTTTCTTAAATTATAAAAAATAGTAAAATCACGGAATTTTTTAGCTACAAAATGAATTCCCGAATAATAAAATACCCAAATTTAAACCATTAAAATTCTTTTTAACAATTTCATTCATTTATTAAAAATACAATCAAATATTTGAACAAAAATGTAGTCATATTGTTTACATTTTAAAAAATGATTGATTGAATTAAAAATAGCTATAAATGAAAAAAAATCATTCAGAAATATTTTTTCTTTAATTATTGTTATCTTAAATTCATACAATAATTTTAGAAAATTTAAACTTTAAACATTTAACATTATTTTTTAAAATAATGATATCTGATTATTTAAGTTTTAATGAATAAATAATTTTTATTAAAAAATATATATAAAGTTTCAAAATTACAGCTTGATTTCAAAATAACCACAGTTTTAAAAAAAATCATCCAGAAATATATCTTCTTCAATTATTATTTTAAAATGAAACAACAATTTTCGAAACATAAAACATTAAAAATAAATTTGTTTGGCTGAAAATATTTCATTACTATCGTAGTTTTAATAATTAAATAATTTTTATGAATAAAATTATTCTTAATGTTTAAAGTTTCTATAATTATTGCTTCAATAAAAAATAAGCAAAATTGAAACGAAAAAATTTCATCCAAATTTCATACAAATATTTGAATATTGTATTTTTAATAAATAAATGATTTTCATACAATATTTATTTTTTATAATTCAAGTTTGTAAAATTATTACTTGAATTAAAAATAATTATAATTGAAAAATAATTTTGTATCCAGAATTTTTTGTTTAATTATTATTTTTAATTCAAACAATGATTTTAGTCACTTTCAACATAAAATATAATTGACTTTTTTGATAAAATATTTGATTAATATAGTCTTAATAATTAAATGATTTAAAACAAATATTTTTAATGTTCAAAGTTTCTGAAATTATTGCTTAAATTAATAATAACTATGACTTAAAAAAAATTACTCGAGAAATATATACTCTTAATTATTGTTATTTTAAATTCAAACAATAATTGCAGAAACTGTAAAAATAAAAATTTTTTTTTAATAAGAATATTTGATTATTGTAGATTTAATCAATAAATGAGTTAAAAATATATAGTTTTAATGTTTAAAGTTTCTAAAATTATTGCCTAAATTAATAATAACTATGAATATATTTTTCCATTATTATTTTAAATGCAAACAATAATATTTTTATGAATATTAGACATGAAATATACTTCCCTTTTTTAAAACTATTTGATTACTGTAGTTTTAATAAATAAATGATTTTAAAAAATTTATATTTTTAATGTTCAAGGTTTTAAAAATTATTCCTTGAATTAAAATTGACTATAATTAAACAAAAATTTCAAA
>NC_046664.1:66530240-66532042 GCF_010883055.1 Belonocnema kinseyi
ATATAATAATTAAGAAATTGGAAAATACATACGAGAACTTGATTAGACGAATAGTCTAGAAAAGTCCGTAGAAATTGCAGACCACAAAAATAAAAATAAAAAATAAATAATATTAAAGAACTATATATAGACAATATATAGAATGACAATTATAATTCATAATTTTAGAATTAGTGGAAAATATATGAAACCGTAATATAAATTACTCATCGATTTATATTTGTGTTATTTATTAAAACAACCGAGTTTTGCAAAGTTATACATGTAAAAATGTTTTAATTGGCAATTTACTTTTAATCCAAATGGTTCTTGTCGAAGCTAAGCTTACCATCCGTGCGCCTCGAAGGTGTGCCGAGAGTTGCTTACAGCGCTCCAAGTGGCTCTTGGCAAACTATATCGATGTGTGCTTTCTACGGGGAGCGGTGGGTAGAGGGGAAGTGACTTTTTTCGCCGGACGCGCCGTCTATATTTATGGCGGGCAACTAAGCCCGCACCGCATCTACGTTTATAATATCTTTGCTCTGGCTATGAATTCTGTTTACGGTAGTGAAACGAAAGATGAAAGCAATCGTATCGTAACGAGAGCAAGTGAACAAACGGACGAAGCAGCGCGCCGCCGCCAAACTCCAAGGTTGCGCCAGCCGGGCTTCCGCCAACTAGAGTGGAGGTCGGAAGAACAATGTTGATCGCGCGGGTCGTTCCGTCCACATTCGCATTTGCCGTGCGCAACACCGGTCTTAACTACTGCATCAGCAAACATGCCACCACCAGCCTTTCCAGCCTGGAACCGTCTCGCGGAAAACACCGTTTCTACTCAAATAGGAATGTGGAAATTCGACGTAAGATCACCCGAGACAAAATGCGGCAAAATTACGCCAAAATGTTGGAAAAATGCAAATGTGAGTACATCTGTGGCTACGCTCTCTTTTCCCTTTTCGCTTCCCTTTTCTCTCCTCACATCCTCTTATTGCATGCAGGCTTCTACTTTAATTTAGAGTGGGATTAGTGGGAGTGATTGAATGTACTTGAACTTGAATGAACGAACAAGGTGGATGTAGTCGCGCATGCGTATTCTTCGGTTTATCGGTTCTGTTACGATCACATTCAACTCATGAAAAAAAAGGAAAACAATTAGTTTTTATTATTATCATGTTACAGCTAATTACCCTTTCTTTAAAGGAAAAATCGATTTATTTTCTACCATTTTCTTGGGACGAACAAAAAATCACGGAAAATAAAATTTCCAACAGTGTCAAATTTGTTGATTAGAAAGTTCCCGAATAATAAAATTACCGAACTATTTATTATGTTACAGAATTGTAATTCGTTTTAATTAAAGGAATAATTTAGGAACTTGGAACATACAAATTTTTTATAATAATAATAAGAATTTATTTATTAAATCTAAAAAAATAAAATTCGTTTATTAAACGAATAATTAATGTTTAATGTTTAAAGTTTCTACAGTTACAGTTTCAATTAAAAATAACAATGATTGAAGTTTATTAAAATTAATTAATTAATTAATTAATATCTTTATTACAAATTTATTTTAATTGTTAAAGTTTCTAAAGTTATTGTTTAAATTTAAAATAACAATAATTGAAAAAATACATTTCTGGAGTAAAATATTTGTTTAATTATAGTGATTATTGATTTAAAGAATAATTTTAGAAATTTTTAATGTTAAAAATATTTTTTTTAAATCATTTATTTGTTAAAACTACAATAATTTAAAATATTTTATTAATAAATTATTTTTAATTTTTACAGCTTCTGCTATTATTGTTTGAATTTAAAGT
>NC_046664.1:66532142-66534765 GCF_010883055.1 Belonocnema kinseyi
AAAAAATACTATATACATTTTCAACCAAAATATCTTATCCAGAAATATATTTTGTTTTAATTATTATTTTTAATTTAAACAATAATGTTTAAATATTTCAAATATTTCAAACCTGGATCAAGCTTCAGATCTGAAAAATTCAGCGATACATACATGTCAAACTTTTCTAACCTCAAAATATTTTTCTACTGCTTTACCGTCATATTTTACGAAGAATGAGAAAACAAGAATTCGACTTTGTAGTACGATGAGGGCAGCACCTCGATAGGGCAGAAAATGTGATGTCCTATATATATAATTCCCCACTCCGACGCCCCGTACCGCATCTATGTTTATAATATCTGTGGCCAGAGGCAAGCCACTGTTATCGGATGTGAAACTTAGGTACTAAAATACCACTGCGCATGATCACAGATGGCACATTGCGCGGGATAATTTTAAATCTTTCTAAATCTTTGAGGTTTTAAATAAAGAAATGGTGCCTCCATTGACTACATTATTAACTTTGGGGATATTTTTAATTCCCCACCTCTCGTTGAGCACTTTTTTTGTCTTAAAAAATTCTCTAAACAGTGATTTTTCACGAAAATAGGGAAATACATACTTTTAAATAAAATTCATTGAAATATGATATTAATTTCAAGATTTAACAATGTCAATTCCTAAGTCGAAATATATTGCATTTTCGACAAGAGAGTTGAATTTTCAATCAAAAGGAAATCTTCCAAATTTTTACGCAACAGCAAAAAAATTAATTAAAAAAAGTGAAACGATGAATTCTCAACTAAAAATATAACAGTTATTATTTAAACTAAGAAACATGTTCATTTTACATTAAAAAAATCGAATTCAACCAAAAGGGGATAATTTTCAATAAAATAATTGAATCCTCAATCAAAATAGTTTCATTTTCAAGCAAACAATTGCATTCTTAAAAATATACATAAAAATTTAACAAAAACTAAATTTTTTATGATTAAATATGCATTTTCAACTAAGGAAGATTGCAAAATTTAAAAACAGTTGAATTTCCGCTAAAAAAATTCTTTATAAAAATAGTTGCCTCTTCAACCTGAAATGATTTATTTTCAAAAAAATGATTGAATTTTTAAACAAAAGAGATTAAAATTTTAAAAAACCGTTGAATTTTAAAGTCAGAAAGACTTATTCATTAGAAGACAGTTGAATTTTCAACAAAAAGTTGAATCCTCGACCAAATAGATGAATTATTTAACTACAGAGATGAATCTTAAACAAAATAGTTAAATTTTTCACGAAATATTTTTTTTGTAACTAAAATTGGAATCCTCAAATTTTTAGTCCAAAAAAAAATAATTTTCAACGCCAAAAAACTGATTTTCAAATAGTTGAAGTTAACCAAAAAAGAAGAAATTTAAGCAAATAGTTGAATCCTGAACCAAAACCCGTCGAATTTTCAGTTTAAAAAATTAATTTAAAAAAAGGTATGTTTACCTACTTGGATTCCATAAAAAAAGACGATTTTTTAAAAAATAAACCGTTGAATCCCCAGAAAAATGATAAATTGTCAACATGAATTGTTAACAATATTATTGAAGTTCAAAGCCAAAAGGACGAATTACGTACAACCGGAAAATATATTTTTGAGACAAAAAAGTTAATTTTATACCACATACTTCAATTTTTATAAAAATACTTTAATTTTCAATAAACAAATTAATTTTCAACTGAATATTTCGCTTTTAAGACAAAAATATTAACCTTATAATTAAAAATAATGCAGTTGAATAAACCGTTCATTAAAACAGTTCTACACACAGTCCAATAAGGCAGTTGGATTTTTGACGCGCAAATATGAATTTTTAACTAAAATGATGAATCTTCAACTAAAAAAATTTTTTTTAAAAGCAGTTAAACTTAGTAATTGATTTTCCAATAAAAAAGATGAATTTTCAATCTAAAAAATTAATTTTTAACAAGAAAAGATCAATTTTCAAATAAAAATATAAATTTTTAACAAAAAATTTCATTTTGAGGTTCATATATAAAATAGTTAAATTTTTAACCAAAGAGATGAATATGAAACTAAGATGATTATTCATAAGCAAAAGAATTTTCACTAATCGATGATCTTTTAATCAAGAAGATTAATTTTCGAAAAATGGAAAAATTAAATTCTCAACCAAAGAGATGAAGTTTCAAACAAAATAATCAATTTTTAGCCTAGTAGTAGTAGTAGCCTAGTTGTAGTTAAACCAAGTAGCTGAAATTTTAACAAAAAAAAAAATACTTTTAAACAAAATATTTTAAATTTAAAAAAAATAGGAAAAAACGTTTCATGTAAATTCTAATGCATTATAAATTTAAATTAACTTAAATTGATATATGTAGCAAATAATTTGATTCTGATTATACAAGAGAATGAAAAAATATGAATTTAATAGAAAATTTGAATTGAAATATGAATCCTAATGTAGCCTTCAGGTCATATTTTCTAGATACTAAATACGAGGGTAGTTCAATAAGTCCTTAGAATGACCAGCATATGGCGCGCGAATCGCTCCAAATCATCTGTTTTCAGTCAGCACCACTCCCGTCTAGATATATGGTGCAGTCACAGTCCACATCTTCTGAGTTTACGTGT
>NC_046664.1:66534865-66540103 GCF_010883055.1 Belonocnema kinseyi
AATATATGTGTCTCAATTTTTTCTAGTGTCGAATAGTCTTAGTTATTGGCCGTTGAAAAGCAGTGTACCGGTAGTGACGTTTTGGCCGTTTAAGGGTTAAAATGCACGTCTTTTTTTAATTCCTCTGTATTTGTAAAAAAAATTATTATCTTGGTAGAAAAATAATATTTTTAATAATTTAACTATTTGGTTAGAAAAAAACTCATTGTTCGTTGTTTTGGCCTAAAGTGTCAACTCTTTGGATAAAAATTCATTTTTTTCTAATTCATTATTTGACTGAAAATTTAAGTTTCCATCTTTGCTTAAATATTTATCTTTTTTAGGTGAATATTCTTGTATTTTGTTGAAGAATAGTCTTCTTTGGCAGAAGACTAATTTTCTTGGTTAAAACTTCGTATTTTTTGTTAAAAATTAAGGTATTTGGTGACAAATTTTATTTTTTTGGTTTTTTCTTTAAAAATTTATTTTTTAACTGAAAATTGAGCTACTCCATCGTTACTTGAAGATTTAACTTTTTTAGTTGAAAATAAAAGTATTGTGGTTGAAGAATAATCTTCTTTCGCAGAAAATTAATTAATTAAAATTTTACAAATTAATGTTTTCGTTGAAACTCCATCTTTTTGTACAAAATTGTAAATGTAAAAAATTCATTTGTTAAAAAGTAGTCTGTTTTTCTAGAAAATTTATTTTCTTGGTTGAAAATTTATCTTTGTATTAAAAATTCAACTAATTATAAAAAGTCATTATTTTTGTTAAAGATTTATCATTTTGAATCAATATTAATATTTTGGCTTGAAGTTTTCACTATTTGGTTCAAAATTCATTTTTTTGTTAGAACATTCATTTTTTTACTTCAAATTTAACTATTGCATTCTTCACTTGATAATTAATCTTTTTTTAGTTGAAAATTCGTCTTTTTTGAAAGAAAATAAATTTTCTTGGTTGAAGTTTTATCTTTGTGGTTATATTAAAAATTTAACTATTTTGTAAAAAACATAATTGAAAACACCACATTTTTTAGATTGATGATTAATCAGTTAAGTTAAAATTTAATATCTTGAGCTGAAAATGTAATTATTTCGTTAAAAATTAATCTTTTTTCTTTAAAAAGTAATTTTTTTCAACTGAAAATTAATGTAAAGATGGTGTATAAGAAAGAGAAGGAGAGAAGGAGGAAGAGAGAAAAGTAGGGATGGGGAGGGGGGAGAGAAGACAATATCACGAAAATTATCTTTAGATTCTCGCGTTCGGTCGTTTTCGGCTAGGGATCACCGACCTATCTATGTGAGTACTGACTGCTAAGGCAGTAGGCATTCAGTCGTGTACGCGTATTCGTGTATGCTCAAAATTTTTTAGTCAGGAAAAAAGTTTTGAAAGTTGAGTGCTTGGATTATCAACCTTTCTCTGATCAAAAGTATGTTATCGATTTCCTGAAATCGTAAAAAGAAACGTATTTTATAGTGCGAATTTTTGCCACCTTTTCAGAAGTTTATTTCATTTCATTCAATTATTTAAATTTTTTAGATAGTGAAATTTAAGAGATTTTGATTCAGAAATCTAATATTCTTATAAATTAATTATTATTTGTACCGAAATTTCGCTAAAATTGTTGTGTTAATCAGTTTTTTAATTATATTTATTATCCTATAACAAAATGATTTAGATGTTAAAGAAACACAGCAAAATGTTATCAAAATTTTATAAATATGTTTATACACAAAGCTGGATTTTGGTAGCAATAACAAAATTTAAAATGCGTAATTATTGGGTCTAATCTATGATTTTTATTACATAAACAGAAAATTTTATGAACACATCTGCTAAAAATTATTTATTTTATTTTTTAAAGAATTTATTTAAAGTTTACTTGGTTCTGGAGAAAGTTTTGTGATAATGACAATGCGGATATAATAAATTATCTTCTTTTAAAACTTAATGACCGAAATCAAGTCGTAAACGGTTTTTTCTTGCGCGCTTCATTAAATTTTATTACAAAAACGTACAAATAGCGTTTTTTAGTTGAACTTTACACACTACTATAAAACTCAATATATAAACAAGATTTATATGTTTTGTCTTATTTATCTCATAGGTAATTTCTAAATATGTGGAACAAAAATAAATTAAATTTATTCAATTGAATTCAACCGAAAAAGACGAATTTTAATAAAATCATATTTATACCATCAACCAAAAAAGAATTATTTTAAACTAAACATTCAAATTTTAAAAACAACAATTTTTTTGCATAAAAAAAACTCTTAACAAAAAATATAAGAGTGCAAATTTCAGAAAAAAATTAACTTTCATCCAAAAAGATGAATTTTTAACAGAACAGATTAATTAATTTTTAATCAGAACGATTAATTTAATAAAAGAAAAAATATATAAAAGAAAAATGTAATAATTTAATATTAGAAGAAAAATAATAAAGTATTTAATTTCTAATTACAAAATATTTAAATTATCATTCAAAACAAAATTATTGTAAAACGAACATTAAAATTCTCAAAAAAATAAATGAATTTTTAACCAAATGCTTGATTTTTTTACCACAAAAGATGAATTCTTAGCCAAGAAGGCGATTGTAAACTTTTTAAAAAATGTTCATTCAAAAATTGAATTTTTGACCCGTAATCATGCATTTAAAAAAAAGTAATTGAGAATAAAATAAGTTCAATTTTCAACCAAATTCTTCAATCCTTAACCAAAAAGGGTTAATTATAAACAGCAAAAAGTCGAATTTTCAACAAATGAGTTGAATATTCTATCAAAAAAAATTTTTCAGTGAAGATAGAAAACAAATTCAAACATATTGTTGAATCTTCAAGAAAAATAACTAAATTCTCAACGAAAACAGAATTTTTGTTTAAACACAAAGAATGATTTTTTACAAAAAAGTGTCTCGAAGAAATGTAATAGTTGATATTCAAACCAAGCAATAGTTTAATTTTTAATAAAAAACATTTTAATTCAACCAAAAAAGACAAACATGCAACAAAACAGAATTATTTTTAACCAAAACTTGAAAAATCACCAAAAAATAATTTTAAAGAAAATAGTATATAAAACTAAAATAAAATCTAAATAAAAAATAGTAAATATTTTAACAAAAAAATTAACTTTCATCCACAAAGATTAATTTTTATCTCACAAGTGTGAATTTTCAACAAAATAAATAAATTTTTAATCAAGAAGAATTCTGGTTGGTCAAAAAAGCAAACAAATTTAACCAAGTTGTTGAATGTTCAAGCCAAAAGACGAATTTTCTGCAAATTAGTTTAATTTGCAATAAAAAGTTTGTTTTCACTTAAATAGTTGAATCGTTTACCAGAACAGATTAATTTTGTGAAACGAGAGGATTCATTTCCTACAAGAAAATATCACCTTAAAGAAAAATTTAATAGTTGACGTTTAAGCCAAATCAAATTTAGTTTTAAATTCAAAATAGTTTAATTCGACTGAAAAAATAAAAGAGTTAAATTATCAACCAAAACGGAATTATTTCTAACGAAATATTTAAATTATAAATAAATCAATCAATGTTCACCCAAATAGTTCATTTTTTAGGAAAAAGATCAATTCTACGAAAAAATACAATAAATATTCAACTAAAAAATTAACTTTTAGCCAAAAATATGAATTTTCAAGCAAGAAGATTCATTTAACAAAGAGTTAATTTTATCTAGCCAAGCAGTAGAATTTTTGACAAAATTCTTGAATTCTTAAGCAAAACAGTTTAATTTCCAAAGAAAAGGAAATTACTTCTTAGTTCAAAATGAAGATTTTTAAACAACAGAGTTGAATTTTTAATCAAGAAAGATTTTTCTCTCAAGGTAATTTAAATAATTCTTAATTTAAATTTTCCGGGAGATGGAGCAACGACCTAACCAAGAAAAGGAATGAAAATGGGCTTTGAAGCCCTGGTTCGTGTTGCAGAGAGTATATTTCTCGCTAGCAGGCGCTAGCGAACTTACATAAACCCGCGAATTTCAAATTTAAATTAAATAAAGTAAAGTTTCTTAAAGAATGTTATAAAAAAAAAGTGGAACAAAATATGAAGCAGGGAATGCACCTTAATGATAAGTTGACCTCTAAATTCTGAAATCATTATTGAAAAGAAAAATAAAGTTTATTTTGGAGAATTAAGTTTTTATCGACCGTAAGAAATCTACCTTACTCACTGTCGATAAAAACTTATCTTCTAACCAAATGTTTCGTTTCCTTTCTAATAATACTTATCACCTTTGCAATTCGTCTTTTTATTGATTAACAGTTCACGCTTAAATATTGATTTTGCTCTTTTTTTAAAATAATTTTGTTCGACAATCTTTACTTTGCAAATTTCACATTGAATTTCGCGGGCACTTAAGCCCGCGGCCCCGCGGCGCCCCCGCGATCGCGATTCATTCTTTAAAGATTGGCGGTAAATTCAAATTTAGATAGTTCACAATATACAAATTTTTAAAAATTGGTTAGTAAGACTGTTTCTTTGTATTTTATTTGTCTTTTGGTAAATATATTTATATAATTAATATTGCGATTATCACAAATTAATAAATGAAATAAAAATTAGATTCAAACAACAGGTCGTTTTCGAGCTTGGTAATGGTTAAACTGCAATAGGCCATCTAATGCCAAAAAATAAACATGCATTTTAATTAGCAATAAAAATGGTTTAATGATTTTTCTGTATAGTTTAAAGTGATTATTAAATAATAAAAATAGCTTTTTGATCAAAACGTTTTTCTAAAGAAAAAATTAATACTATCCTATTTATAGTAAATTTCAACAGATTTTGAGCTTATATTAAATTATTTGAAAGCAAAGATTAATTCAAAGTTAACATTTATTAATTAAATGTATACATTAAATACGAGGGTAGTTCAATAAGTCCTTAGAATGAAGTATAAAAACAATTTTTTTTGGGTAAATTTTTTTTATTTTTCAACATAATCTCCTTGGAGCTCTATACACTTGGTCAATCGCTTTTCAAGTTTTTTTAATCCTTCAGAAAAGTGCGTTTTCGGAAGTTCCTCAAAATAAGCACTTACAGAGGCAATGACGTCTTCGTCGTCTGGAAATCTGTGTCCACCGAGCCATTTTTTCAAGTTTGGAAATAAGAAAAAGTCACTCGGGGCTAAATCTAGTGAATACGGTGGGTGTTCGACCAATTCGAATTTTAGTTCTTCAATTTTAGCCATTGAAACGAAGCATGTGTGAACTCGGGCGTTGTCG
>NC_046664.1:66540203-66543231 GCF_010883055.1 Belonocnema kinseyi
AATCTCACTAACGGGTGGAATAAATGTCTAAACTTTGAGAATCCATGGTTCAAAGATCGATTTTTCGTTTTAGTATTTTCAAAATGGCGTCTTAAAGGCAAAATTTTTGTCAAAACATTCATGAATTTTTTTACAATAAACGATGCGCTTTTCGGAAAAATCATCAAGAATAAAAAGTTCTTGTAATCAGCCAAGGAATACGCCTGAATCTTTTCGAAGCGTTTTGAGCAAAATTTTGGATTTTGCATATGAACAATTTTTGCAAAATTCAAAATTTTGCTCAAAACGCTTCGGAAAAATTCAAGCGTATTCCTTGGCTGATTATAAGAACTTTTTATTCCTGATGATTTTTCCGAAAAGCGCATCGTTTATTGTAAAAAAATTCATGAATGTTTTCACAAAAATTTTGCCATTAAGACGCCATTTTGAAAATACTAAAACGAAAAATCGATCTTTGAACCATGGATTCTCAAAGTTTAGACATTTATTCCACCGGTTAGTGAGATTCCAGGTTAATTACAGACTCGAAAAGCTTTGGAAAATGGTTCACAAAAAAAATAGGCACGAAAAATCACGTTTTTTTTTTGTTTAAGCTGCATTTTGGGATAATAAGTAAATTTTTTGAGGAATTTCATCGGCACTGTTGGAAAGAGGAGATCTTAAACAATAAAAATATACGTGTCTCAATTTTTTCTAGTGTCGAATAGACTTAGTTAATGGCCGTTGAAAAGCAGTGTCCCGGTAGTGGCGTTTTGGCCGTTTAAGGGTTAAGTAAAAAAATATATATTTTTAAGTGAAGATGATACTGTTAAATTTCTAGTTAAAATAATAAATTTCTTACAAGCAAAATAATAAATCTGTAACCAATTAGTTCCAACTTCAGGCCAAGATATTAATATTTAATTAAAATGATAAATCTTCAACGAAAACAGTAACTTTTTTACCAATGTTCAATTTTTACCAAAAAGATTAATTCTCTACAAAAACAGAGGAATTTAAAGAAAAAATATAAACTATGGAGTAAAAAATGTACATTTTCAACCAAATCCGGAATAAATAAATCTTTGTTTAAAAGAAGTTAATTTTAAAACGAAAAAAAACTAGTTTTAAAACAAATAGTTCAATTTTCAACTCAGATAATAAATGAAATAGATAATGTTTTAACCACGAAAATTAATTTCTCACTAAGAGAATTAATTTTGTGCAAAAACAGACAAATTTCTAACAAAATACGTATGAATTTTCCGTTAAAAAATTAATAAATGAAGAGCAACATCATAAATGTTTAAATTAATTTTTAATTAAAATGATAAATCTCCATCCAAAATAATGAGTCTTTTTCACTAAATGGTTGAATTTTCAATCAAAACAATGCATTTTCAACTAAGAGAATTAATTTCTCATTAAAGATACATTTGCGAGTAAAGATAAAATAAATAAATCTTCATTTAAAAAAATTATTTAAAAAAAAACAAACAAAAAGACAACGAATTTTTAACCAAACAGTTCAATTTTTAATTCAAGAAATGAATTTTCAACCATAATGAGGAATTTTCACGTAAAGCTGAAATAGTAAAATTTTCAGTTGAAAAAAATTTTTAAAAAATGTATCTTGAACCAAATAGTTTAATTTTCAGTCCAACATGTTAATTTTTATCTAAACTGATGGATTTTCAATAAAAAAATTAATTCCTAAACAAAAAGATAATTTTTTACAAAAACAGACAAATTTTCAACTTAAAAAATGTATCTTGAATCAATAGTTAAATTTTCAGCCTACATGTTAATTTTTACCTACACTGATGAATTTTGATTTAAAAAAATTAATTTTGTACCAAATATTAAAATATTTAACCAAAAAGATAAATTTTCAACAAAGATAATTAATTTTTTACATAAGCAGACGAATTTTTAAAAGAAATAAAAAAGACGTTCATTTTCAATTAAAAAAGATAAAATTTTAAGTGAAGAGGGAATAGTTAAATTTTCAGGTAAAAAATAAAATGATAAGTCTTTAGACAGAATAACAAACTTTTTTACAAAATAGTTGAATTTTTCCCCATGATGATAAATTTTCTTTCAAGAAAATTAATTGAAGCCGCTAATATTTAACTTAAATAAATGAATTCTCGAAAAACGATGTAATAGTTATCACTTCAACACAAAAGATTTTAATTTCGCATAACAAACAGCTGAATTCATTGAACAAGACGAATTTACGACGAAGAAAGAATTTTTAAATATATTCATGAATTTTTAACAAAAGATTCGAATTTTCCACTAAATTGTGGAAAAGGATGACTTTTTAAGAAAAATGTGAAATTTTTTATTACATAATATAATTATGAGCCAAGAAAAAATGTTCTACTAAATTGTTGAATTGCAAGTCAAAAACGAATTGTAAGCCGACCATGATGACCTTTTGGGTAAAACTTAGAATTTCTAAAAATAAAAAGCAAATTTTAAGCAAATAAGGAAATTGTTAAGCGAAAAAGAGAAATGCCTAAAGAAAAATGTTATAGTAGATCATTCAACAAAATCAAAGAAGAATATATTAACCAAAAATAGTTTGATTTTATTTATTGGGTTCTCATAATTCAGTTCGGATTTGAATGAAAAAACGAGAAAAGCTACAAGGAGGCAAAATGGGAAAGACTCGACTGCAAAAAAAATTGAAATTTTGATTCATTTTTAATAATTTACAAATATTGGATTTGAAAACTATACATTTTACTCAGAAAATATATTTAACTTTCTACTACAGACTTTTAAATCCAAACTGCCCAAAGTGTGTCGGACGTAGCAAACATTTTAGGCCCAAGTGAACTATGGTCCTAGCATAATTATGTGGAGAATAATTTTCGAACAAAATTAGATGTTTTCAAACGAAAGGAAGTGTAAATCTGCATTAGAAGACTTATTATTTACCGATTATATTTACATATATAATTATTGTTGTTTTCCGGCCGCGCTAATGTTATGCCAAAGGTTATATAAATCCAAATCAACATCTTGGAGTTATTTTTTA
>NC_046664.1:66543331-66555666 GCF_010883055.1 Belonocnema kinseyi
TACAATATAAATTTTTTAATAAAAACATCGATTATTTTCTTCTTAAAATTATTTTAATTCGGCAAAAAGAAACGATGGCAAGGTACTCCACTAAATATTGTCATTTCCAAGTACAGTCTAACTTAAATTTCTAACAACTCGTTTTGCGCCTTCTCAGAATTGCCACCGCTTCACGGTTTCGGATGAGTGGTGGCGCAGGGCCAAAAAAGTGAAATCGTCCGTGGTTAGTGAAGAAAAAAAAAAGTGCGTAACGTTAAAGCCCTGCATCCTAATGACTTTGCGTCAGTTCACTCTCAAGCGGGAAGCACACACATTTGCATAGCGAATAAGCACGATAGCGAGCTCGCGAAGACCAGCAGTGCTACTCCGGCGTTTCAAGATAATCGGGCTGATCGGGTCATTTTGTGCAATCGCATTCGAAACGATGGCCTTGAAACCACTTTTTGTATCGTATTAGGTAGAGATTAGGTAGAGACTTATTTAAAATTATTTTTTTCATCTCAATTTTTTACAATAAATGATTATTGTCAAGTGCATACAGATATTAAAACTTATATTAAGTTTACATTTTCAATGAAAAAGGTGTTCCTTCCTATAAATTGATACTCGATTAATTCTTTTTATGGAGCAAAATCGAATAACTTTTTTACCTTTTACTTTATAAGTCTATTTTGTAATAAAATCGTCATTTTTATTGATTTTAGAAATATTATTAATGACTTGGAGGCTATAAAAATGGAGTTTAATTTCTAAAAACTGATCAAATTTCCAGCTTAAAAATTTGTCATTTGACAATTTAGAACATTTAAAATTGGTAGTGTTTTATTTGAATCCCTAAAAAACTTCACAATATCAAATGTATGTCCTTTAAATACAAAATTGATAGTTTTCATAGATAAAATAATAAATCCCTAAAATCCTCTGAATTTCTCTATATTCTTGAATATCCTAAATTTGGTAAAATCCTTAATTTTTCTGAATTCTCTGAAATCCTTGAATCCTCGGAATTCTTAACAGTGTCTGAATTTCTTAAATTCTTTAAATTTTTTAATTTTGTTAAATTCTCTGAGATCCTTGATTTCTCTGAATTGCCACAATTAATGGCATAATCTTAATTCTCTAAACGCTCTGAAATCTCTGTAATACTCTGCATTTCTTAAAATAATTGAATATTACTAATTATAAAACAAGAGGAATTTTATGAAAAAAATATTATTACAACAAAATGTACATTTACTGAAGATTTATAACAAAAAATTTAAAAGTTTTTGACCAATTTCAAAAAGTTTCAAGGTAATAAAGAAATTTTCTAAAGATTCCTGAGAGTACTCAAAGTGATTATTTATTTTGATTAATTAATTTAAAGAAAATATTTTTAATAAAATTTAAAAAAATTACAAAAGATTTACAAAATTGTTGAAAACGAATCGAGATGATGTAAAATTTTAGGAGTAATTCGAGTCAGCTAAAAAGATATTCAGGAATTTAAGAAGTTTTGAAGAGATTAAAAATATTTTTCAAATTTGAAAGATATTCAAAAATGTATAAACTTTTTTATTCTCAACCAAACGTCAAGAAGTCCTGAATATCTTTTTAATTCACTGCAATTTTTGTTGTTAATTTTTTAAATTCTGTAAAATAAAACAAAAATTCCGGGAAATGTTCTAGATTTTTTTTGAGATATCTAAAAAATAAATAATTATTTGAAATATTTATTTTGTATTAAAAAATTGTGTTTTTTTAAAAGTATAATATGATAGACATTTAAAAGAAAAATTAAAATTGCATCTGTTTAGTTAAAAATTATAATCTTTTTTGTCTGAGGATTTAACTACGTTATTGAAAATTCGTCTTTTCGGCTGAAAAACGAAACCTCCTTGATTTAAAATTGATCTTTTTGGTGGAGGATTCATCTTTTTTGTTAATTTTTTTTGGTGAATTTAATGGTTTTGGGATTGAAATTAAAATATATTTTTATTCAAATAACAAATATAACATTTTTCGTTAAAAATTTATATTTTGTTGGTTAAAAATGCAACTTCTTAGTTGAAAAAGTTATTTAAATTTTGGTTGAAGATTTATAATTTTAGTTGAAGATTCGTCTTTTTGGGTATAAAATTAATAAAACTCCTTTTCAGTTTAAAAGTCAACAATTTTTTGAAAAATTGTACTTTTAAGCTGAAAAACAGAACTACAGTAAAACCCTTCAATAGCCCTCCCTTCTACAACCCTTCCGAGAATTGACGCCGCGCCGCAGCTGGATGTAAGATGAGCTGCGCGGGGTGCGCGGAGTCTGCGGCCATAACTCAGGCGAGCACTCAGGCGTGAACAAACAAAAGCGGAGCGCTTTATAGTGAGTTAGTTCCCACCCACCGTCAGCCGCAAAATCGGCGCTATAGAAGAGTTTCTTAGTATTTGGTTAAAAACTCAAATATTTGTTTGAGACTTTAACTATTATGTTAAAATTTCATCTTTTTTCGTTAAAATCAACTAATTGATGATATCACTTTTTTTTGTAATTTGCTTTTTTATCTGAAAGTGTAATTATTTCATTTTTGATTCAAAATGTGTCCTTTATAAGTTGTGAATTTAACTATTTAGTTAAAATTCATGTTCTTTGTGAAAAATTTATATTTTAGTAAAACGTTTAACCGATTTTGTTAAAAAGTCGTTTTGCTGGATTCAAAATTCATCTTTTATGGCTGAAAAGTCATCTTTCTGGGTTGAAAATATATCTCTTTTTGTTGAAAAATTCATCTCTCTTCGCTCAATCATCATTTTGGTTGAGGATTCTATTACTTTGTTAAAAATAAAAATTTTTAAATTAAATTCAACTGGATGGAAATTCGTTTTCTTTTTGTGAAAAATTAGTTTTTAAACTGAAAATTAACGACTCCATTTTTAGTGGAAAATTTAGCTTTCGCAGTTGAAAATTAAAACTATTTCGTTGCAAATACATCTTTTTTCTTTGAAAATGATCTTTCTTGATAAAAATTTTTCTTTTCTGATTTCAAAGTAAAAACAATTTTCAGTAATATTCGATTTTTTAGTTTAAAAACTGAACTAAATTGTTTTGAATTCATCTATTTCGTGTATTTAACTATTTATTTAAAAATTCTTATTTTTTCATGAAATACTTTCAACCAGAATTTATATTAATGCTTTATAAAACATTCTATTCTGATTGACTCGAGTATAATTCTTTTGTTAACTCAATTCCAATTCCGTGGTTAGCGCAGTGGTATTGCACTGGGATTCGAGCCGGCGATCAGGGGTTCGATTCCCCAGGCCAGAGTAAATTTTTTCTTACGCTCATTCCTTACGCTGTCAAGAATCAAAAGTCAATTTTTCTCCTCCTTTCCCTGAGCAACTTTCCCGATTATATTAGCTTTAACAGCTGATTCTAATTGCTGCGAATCTCGACATGATTGAGTTTGTGTCGTTTATAACCGGTAATTGGGGACCAGGTTATTCTCGAGAATAATTAGAGTGTTGAAGACTCGAAGATCCTCGAGTGAAAGATGAGGAGAATGTGAAGTTGATTAATAGTCAACGACCCATCGATTAATTCTTTTACGATTATAGCTATGTATGACATGAATTCGCGTTTTCAAGCATAGTGTGGCGGAACGAGCCTGAAACTCGAGGTGGACATGTGACCTCCTTGCCTTATTTATTAATCTAGTCGCCTCTCCCAGGATGAGTGTCAATTTACTACTACAACTGATTCTCTCCCTCAGAGTAATCACTTGTACTCACTTAATTCGGAATTAATCTATTTATGTAGATTATTAAATACATTTTTCAAATTGAAAAAAGTTATCAAACAAACAAAAATTTATAAAAATGGCTAATTTCTTCAAAACAAAAAATACTTTTAAGTGGTCAGATAATAGGATCCACATGTGTTCCGTTTATTTCAAGTAATTACACAGGACCACAAAATGGTTTTGAAGATCTAGTGGGATTCTAATAGGCATACTTTCCCAGTGGGCACAAAGTTTGGCGACGTCTTTGCGATATCGTCACGACATCTTTACGACAACTTTACGACATCCTATGTCCATGTAGTTAAGGTGTCTTTGCGATATCGTAAATAAGTCATATGGTCTGACAATGTCTTTACGATATCGCAAAGACACCGAAACGACATGAACATAGGATGTCGTAAAGATGTCGTAACGACGTCGTAAAGACGTCGCCAAATTTTGTGCCCACTGGGTTATGTTTGTGGGGTCGTAGAAAACGAATCGATTCGCAGAATTGAGCTAGCATGTAATAAATTGGCAGTAAAATTAAATAAATGTTTAAAAACCTGGAATTTCTTGATAAGTTTCGTCCCCAAAACTACAAATCCAAATCCAAAATTAATGAGCCTTAAACCCACAAACTAATAAGACCTAAACTCACAAACCCCAAACATCAAACCAACAAGCCTCAAACCCACAAGCCCCAAACCAAAAACCCCTAAACCCACGAAATACAAATACACAAGCTCCAAACCCACAAACTTCAAATACACAAGCTCCATATCCAGAAACATATAAAAGCCAAACCCCAAACCCATAAGCGCCATATTCACAAACGTACAAACCCTAAGAAAAGCTAAACACAGCTAAATACCTATATTACCGACCTCACTTTTTCAGTACACTCAATGTTTTTTTGAACCTAAGAACTTTTTTTGTAAATAAAATCTCGAGCTGAAACTTTGGAAAATGTATTAGAGTACAATAAAGTACGTTAAGGTACTGCAATTTGGTAGGAACTTCACTGAAAATTATTTCATCTTTTTTCTGAACCTCAAAATTTTTTGAACGTTCGAACTTTTTTTATACATAAAATATCAGTCTCAAACTTTAAGAAATTCAAGAGCCGAAAGAAAACTACGTTTAAGTACAAATCTTAATAATAAAAGATATAAAGAAATTTCAACTATCAATTCCATCGGCATCAGCCGGCAACGTTGTACACGAAATTACGAACCCTCTAGAGCCTCGTCTAGTGGCCGCCAGGGTTCGTATTTTCGTGTACAACGTTACCGGCTGATGCCGATGGAATTGTACTCTAATACATTTTTCAAAGTTTCAGCTCGATATTTTATCCACAAAAAAAGTTCTTAGGTTTGAAAAAACATTCAGTGAACTGATGAAGTGAGGTCGGTAATATAGGTATTTTAGCTGTGTCACATGCCCTTGATTCAGTTTTGTTAAATATTTTTTTTCTCGTCACTTTCGTCGTTTTTCCACACATTTTTTTTGTTATATTTTTTTCAATGTTATTTTTCACGAATAAAACAAAAAGTACGCGTCCTATCAAGAAGTCATCCTTAACGAAATTGTAGATCTTCTTTAAGATAACAATTCTTGTTAATTTATATTTTTTGTATCCTACATATTTTGTCCACAAAATGGAATTTTTTATCATTTTTTGTGCGATAAAAATTTAAATTTTTTGAGAAAATCCAAAAATTTGTTATGATAATCTTGTAGGGCTTTCAAAAAGAAATGTTTTTCTTTTCTTGACTTTTTTTCATATCTTGCGTTTTTTGGCTTCCAATTTTGATTTTCGGTTAATTTAAAAAATTTTGAAAACACTATATCTCTGAGAATTTTAATTTTATCGAAAAAAGTCATTGGAATAAATTGTTTGTTCTTTTTAATATTATAAACATCCTTACATAGAATTTTTGAAATTCAGAAAAAAGTGGTCTCAAAATTTTTCAAAATGCGCCCACTTTTTGAATTTTTATCAAAAATAGCTGGTTTACGAACTCGTCCTTTCTTTTAGGACCTAAAATAAGTGTTCCAAAGATGGATTTGATTTGCTCATTTTTTCGAGAGTTATCGTCTTTACGGACGGACGGTCGGATGGACAGACAGACGCCATCGTGAAAACCTGATTTTCGATATAGGTGGTCTCGAAACGTGGAGATTCGTTGAAAATGTGTGATGTCAAATTCCCGACAATTCTAATACTTTCTCAATCATAAATGATGAGAATGTAAAAAATGCCACAATTTTGTATAAAATTCAACTACGCGTCCAATTAAAAAGTGATTTATAAAAAATTTGTCATGATTAAAGCAAATACTACGCAACTCATAATAAAAATTTTTCATAAAAATTTGTAATTTTTTTATGAGTTGCGTAGTATTTGCTTTAATCATGAGAAATTTTTAATAAATCACTTTTTGATTGGACGCGTAGTTGAATTTTATACAAAATTGTGGCATTTTTTTAAGTAAAAAAAAAATTTTTTAATAAAATAGTTCAATGTTAATTCACAGAAAAAAATTTTCAATATAAAAATGTAAAATTTTGTAGTTGATATTTCAACAAACCAGATTTTAAATAAAAATGAAAAACTCGAGAATATTGATTTAAAACCAATCAATTCTATTTTCAACAAAATAGTTAAAATTTGAATAAAAATAATTAATTTCCAAAATATACACCAATTTTTGGTTAAACAGCTTTTGTTGAATTTTTCTCGTAGCTTATGTTGTTTGTCCGAAGATTAAAATGTTTATTATTATTGTTTTTTATGAATAAAAATAAAACTGCGTATCCTATCGAAAAGTGAGTAATAATAATAAGTTTGTAAATCTTTTTTGGGAGCACAATTTGGATTCATGCATCTTTATTCATATGTATCATACATAGTTTGAGCACAATATTATTTTTTTATTGTTCCTTATTTTTTGTGCAATAAAAATTTGAATTTTCGTTTGTGCAATTATATTCAAAAAGTTGTTATGAAAATGTTGTAGGCCTTTCAAAAACCAACGTTTTTCTTCTCTCTACTTTTTTCAAACCGTGCGTTGTTTGGTTAAAAATTTTAATTATCGATTTATTTTTTAAGTTTTGTAAATGTTATAACTCAGATAATTTTTTATCGTAAAAAAGCTTTAGATGTACTACCAACAGTCATACTTAGAATTTTTGAATCTAAAAAGAATTCTCAAAATTTTTTAAAAAGCTCTGACTTAGAATTACTATCCTCAATGGCTTTTTAACGAATTCGTTTTTTCTTCTATTACCAGAAAAAATTGTGCAAAATTTGGATTTGATACGTTCATTTTTTTTCGAGATTTTTTTTTAGTTATATATTGGCTTGAGATATTAATTTTCGATGTTCCGCATACTACTTTCGAGAAATATAAATAAAATGACTAGTCCTATTGAAAAATGGTTAAGTGAAAATTTGTAGGATTTTTAAAAATCTAATATTTCTTGTTAACATTTTTTAATATTTTGCGTCATTTGGTTCCAAATTTAAATTTTTTAGTGTCAAATTTAGGATAATTTTATTAATTTATCAATCATAAATGATGAGAATGTTTTTTGTCTATCAATTCGTTCTCGTACCTTTCGTCGTTTTCCACAAATTTTTCATTTTTATTTTTAATGTCATTTTTATGATTAAAAACAAAACTACGCGTCTTATCAAAAAGTAATTCATAATAAATTTTTAGATATGTTGTAGGCGTACAATTTTAGCTGAATAACTTTTGTTCTTAACTTGAGCGGTTTGTCCGAAAAAATTTATTTATTTGATGTTTTTGTTTTCAGTGTTATTTTTCACGAATAAAACAAAAAGTACGCCTCTAATCAAGAAGTGATTATTAAATAATTTTTATATTTTTTGGGGATTAAATTTTCGTTAGTTCATCTTTTTTCGTATTCTGCACAGTTTGACCACAAAATAGAATTTTTTGATTTTTCATTATTTTTTGGGCAATCAAAATTTGAATTTTGGATTTTCTAATTCATGTCAGTCTTATAGGGATTTTAAAAAGCAATGTTTTTCTTCTCTTGACATTTTTTCATATCTTGCGTTGTTTGGGTTAAAATTTTGAATTTCGGTTGTTTTACAAAATTTTGAAAATGCTATAACTCTGAGAATTTTCTTTTAATCGAAAAAAGTCATCAAAATAAATTGTTTGCCCATTTCAATACTATAAATTTGCGTTCATCGAATTTTCAAATTCAGAAAAAAGTGGTCTCCACAATTTTCAAAATGTGCTCAGTTTATGAATTTTCATCAAAAATGGCTCGTTAAAGAACTCGTCCTTTCTTTTAGGACCTAAAAAAAGTGTGCCAAAGATGGATTCGATCCGTTAATTTTTTCGAGAGTTATCGTGTTAAGGACGGCCGGACGGACAGACAAACAGACAAAAGCTATCGTAAAAACCTTATTTTCGGATTCAGGTGGTCTCGAAACGTCAAGATCCATTGAAAAACTGTGATGTCAAATTTCCGACAATTACTTTCTCAATCATAAATGATGAGAATGTAAAAATCCCAAACCCAGGGGTTTGAGGTTTGGGGATTTGGGGTTTGTGGGTTTGTAGTTTGTACGTTTGTGGATATGGAGCTTGTGGGTTTAGGATTTGTGGGTTTGTAATTTGTAGGTTTCTGGATATAGAGCTAGTGGGTCTGGGTTTTGTAAGTTTGTGGATATAGAGCTTGTGTATTTCGAGTTTGTGGGTTTCGAGCTTGTCGGTATAGTGTTTGTGGGTTTGTTGATATAGAGCTTCTAATTTTGAGGCTTGTTGGTTTGAAGTTTGGGGTTTGTGGGTTCGGGGCTTGGGGTTTGTGGGTTGGGGGATTGTGAGTTTGGGGTTTGTATCTTTGTGGATATGGGGCTTGTGGGTTTAGGGTTTGTGGGTTTGGCGTTTCTGGGTTGCTAGGTTTATGGATATGGAGCTTGTGTATTTGTATACTCCCAAAACCATTTTGTGGTCCTGTGTTATGAATAATCCAAGTATATCGGAATAATTTACTTGTAATCCGCAGTAATACACTAGTAATACAAATTTTTTCACTTGTAATTTAGATTTAATCTAAAGTAATCCAGTTTAATCCATCGTAATCGAATTTTATTGGGATTAGTTCAGATAATTAATAATACTCCTATTATATCGGAATAATCCACTTTTAAGCCACCGTCATACAATTGTAATCCGAAGTATTCCCGTTGTAATCCAGTTCAAATCTGATGCAATCCAGTTTAATCCAGAAAATCCACTTGTAATTTGTGAGATTTGAAATAATTATAAATACTCCTTGGGTTTTGGAGTAATCCAATTGTAAGCCGGAGTAATCCACTCTTAATCCGAAATAATTCATTCCAATTATAAATAATCTCATTAATCCGGGATAATCCACTTGTCAGCCGCATTAATACACTTGTAAGCCAAAGTTCTGCACTGGTAATCCAATTCTAATCTGAAGTAATCCAGTTTAATCCTCCGCGATCCAATGTCATCCGCAGTAGTTCAAGTAATTCGAAATATTTCCAGTATTCCGCAATAATCCGCTTTTAAGCCGCAATAATACACTTGTAATTCGCAGTACTTAACTTATAATCCAGTTTAATGCAGCTAATCCACTTGTGATTTTCAAGATTTGAAATAATTAGAAATATTTCTTGTGTTTTGGAGTAATCCACTTGTAAGCCAGAGTAATCCACTCTTAATCCGAAATAATTCACTTTTATGGGTAGTAATTCATTTAGCCAAATGGGAAAGAACTTTGGTAGTTTAATTTAATCCGACGAATACCACAGTAATCCACTTGCCATCTGTTTAGTTCCTGTAATTAAGAATAATGCCAGTATTCTGGAATTAATAATAATAATAATAATATTTATTATTATTATTATAAATTAATCACTATTTCACATTATTCGATTATAACCGACTTGTACTGCATTAATCACTCTAATCCACTTGTAATTTGTTAGATTTCAAGTAATTCAGAGTAATCTCAGTATTCTGCAGTAATCCACTTGTAAGACGCTGTAATCCATTCTTGAACCGAAATAATTCACTTCTATGCTTAGTAACCCACTTAAAGAAGTGGGAAAGAATTTTGGTAATCCACTTAATCCACGAAATTTACTTGTAATCCGTTCTGTTCAAATAATTATGAATAATCCCAGTATTCTGGAGTTATTCACATGAGCTAGAGTAATCCCTAGTGGGCACAAAGTTTGGCGACGTCTTTACGACATCGTTACGACATCTTTACGACATCCTATGTCAATGTCGTTAAGGTGTCTTTACGATATCGTTAATAAGTCGTATGATCTGACGATGTCTTTAGGATATCGTCAAGACATAGAAACGACATGGGCGTAGGATGTCGTAAAGTTGTCGTACAGATATCGTAACGATGTCGTAAAGACGTCGCCAAATTTGGTGCCCATTGGGTGCAATCTTACTGCGAAATAATTTAGTTTTACGCAAAGTAATCCACTTATAATCCAGACTTATACAGTCCTGATCTGAAGTAATCCAGTTTAAACACACGTAATCCAGTTTAATCCGAATTGATTCAAGTAGTTTGGTGTAATTTCAGTATTCTAGTGCAATATACTGGAAAGCTGGAGTTATTCACTAATAATTCGGATAATCCACTTATAATCCAAAAGTACATATAATCCAGGTCTATAATCCACTTCTTATCCAGATAATTAAAAGTAATTTCGGAAATAAAAATAATTCGGAGTAATTCGCACAGATAAGCTAAATAGATTTCAACTATTTTCTTAAAAAGACATTGTTTCTTTATTGCTTGTTAATTTTATTAAATAAAAATTGAAAGATTTCATTTTTGGTAAAAATTAATTGCCTTTGATCAAAATTCATGTTTTTGCGTGAAAATTAAACTATTTGTTCAAAAATTAATCTACTTTGTGAAATTACTTTTTGTTAAAAATTGAGTTTGTAATTAAAAATTTAATTATTAAATTTTCAGTGCAGTATTTATTTATTTTTTAGTTAAAAATTAAACCATTTGACTGAAATTTTAACTAACTTGTTGAACATCAATTTTTCTGCTTAGAGAATCTTTATTTTGGTCGAAAAAGGCATGGTTATAAATTTAACTTCTTCTTGAAAATTTCTCTTTCTTTATTGAAACTTAGATTTTTTACTAAAAATGTAACTTTTCAATAATAGGTGTCAAATCTATATTTGTGAGTTAAAATTTCAAATATTTAGTTAATAATTTATATTTTTAACGTTAAAACTTGATATCTTTTGTTAAAGATTTGTCTTTTTTGGTAAGAAATTAATCTTTTTCGTTTTAACCGTTTTCTTACAAATTCCTTGTTTGTTTATTTAAAAATTTATTTTAACGGTTGAATATACAAATATTTAGTAAAATTTTTCGCCTGTGCCCAAAATCTAGGAAAAAGTCATTTTTCTTGTTAAACATTCAAATCAACTCTTCTGTTGCAAATTTATCTTTTTTGGTAGAGGATAAATAAATCATGTTGGTTAACATTAAACTTATTTTGAAAATTCAACTAGTTGATTCAATGTTGCCCTAGTTTTTTAAAAATTCTTTTTTTTTAAATATTTTATTAACGATTTTTGTTGAAACATAAACTATTCAGTGAAAAGTTAATCTAATTTGTTGAAAGTTCAACAGCTTTGCTTAAGACTAATCCTTAAGGTAAATCAAATTTAAGTGTCATGATGATTCGGTAATGTAAAAATTTGGTTTAAACCACATTGAGAAAAATGAAATTGATGAAAAATGGCAATTTGGATAAAGAGAATTTAGGTGGAATGAGAATTATGGCAAATACAATGTAAAATAAAAATTCGAAAAAATAGAAAAAATTAAATATAATAATCAGATAAAATGGTAAAAAAATTCGTATTTCAATAGACGATTATTAAAAATTTCAACCACTGAACACTGGATGAATGAGTGAAATAGAACTGCATTTCATTGAAGTTTCTGAAAAAAAAACAACATTTTTTAAACTTATTCTCATTGAAAAATTTATTTTCATATTTTTTAAATCTAAGTAACTCTTAATTAAAAATGAGATTGAGTTAAGCTGATTAACAGCATATTCCTTGAATTCAAGTACAAAAATTGTGCGGAAACGCCCCTGATCTAGAACAAATTTGATTATTCGGAATAAAGCGGTGCGATGTAAACTGGGTCACCGGTAGTGCCCGCACGAGCCTCTTCCACCCAAGTTTTTTTTCTTGTTTTATTAAAGGGAAAGTAGTTTCTTATGTTTTACACTTCACTCTTGACCTCGAAAAGAAACTGAAATATACTCCACATATTTTCACTAATTCGAATAGGTAACTCAGACTCAAATAAACATATTGCATTTTCAACCGAATAGATTAATTTTTGATAAAATTGTTGTATTTTGAATCAAAATTGTAAATTTCTTAACAATAATAATAACTTTCTGCAAAATAAGACGAATTTTATACAAATAAAATACATTTCTTAACCAAATGTCAACCGTCTTGCGTCCACGAAAAAGGGTCCCATCCCATCCCATCCCATCCC
>NC_046664.1:66555766-66572388 GCF_010883055.1 Belonocnema kinseyi
CCCATCCCATCCCACCCATATTTAACTGCATAACCTTAATGCCAATAACCGATTTATGTGACTTAAATGAAAACAATTTATATTGAGTTTTTTGAAAAAAAAAATAGTCAACAGTTAGTTAATCAGTTCATAATATAAAAAGCAGTAATAAATTATTTTCATTGAATCAACAAACCTAGTGGGCACAAAATTTGGCGACCTCCTTACGACATCGTTACGACATCATTACGACAGCTTTACGATATCCTATGTCCATGTCGTTAATGTGTCTTTACGATATCATAAAAACTTCGTGTGATCTGACAATGTCTTTACGATATGGTGTGGACACCGAAACGACACGGACATAGGCAGTCGTAAAAATGTCGTAAAAATGTCGTAACGATATCGTTAAGACGTCGCAAAATTTTCTGCTTACTGGGAAATCATTTTTACCCTATATTTTGATGAGAATTTGAAGCATTGATAATGTTTTAAAATAATTCCGTAAAAACTTAAAACATATTGACATAATTTTGAAGATTGAATTGAGATAATTATTTTGAAACATGAAAAATATTGTTTAAATTATGGAATTAGAATAAGCATATTTAAAATGTAAACTATTATTATACAAATCATATCCCATAATAAATAACATAACCTCAAAGTAAATAATAAATCTAGCCAGTGGCCACAAAATTTGGCGAGTCTTTACGACATCGTTACGACATCTTTACGACAACTTTTGTGACATCCTATGTCCATGCCATTAATGTGTCTTTACGATATCGTAAATAAGTCGTATGATCTGACGATGTCTTTACGATATCGCGAAGACACCAAAACGACATAGACATATTATGTCGTAAATATGTCGTAAAGGTGTCGTAAAGACGTCGTAACGATGTCGTAAAGACGTCAAATTTTGTGCCAACTGGGTAGTATGGGAGTAAATAATTTTTAATTTCAATCTTTATTTAATTCAATCTGGTAAACAAAATTAATAAGCTAATAATAATTAACCAATCCATAACATAAAAAGCATGTAATAAATTATTTTTATTGAATTATTCAATTAGTTTTTATTTTACATATATTCTTTTCCTAAATTCCATTTTCTTTTCTGTTACTTGGACTTAGTTATCAACTAATATCTATTATTCAATTTGTGAGATAAAAACGCATCACGGAATTATTTTTATAAAAAAATAAAAATGATTCTTATTTTATATTTTACCTTAAACTATTTCTTTACAAGTATAAAAAAAATCAATTAAAATAATAAATACTTGAAAAGTTATCATGTGGGCTGAAGGTGTTCAGAAAAATGTGTTTTATTAAGGTTTATTAAAAAGTGGTTTAGTTGAAAATTTATCTTTTTGGTTGAAAATTTGACTATTTTGTTGAAAATTCTTTTTTTTCTGAAATTGATTTTTTGTAGTGAAATCGTAAATTTTCTACCTTGGATTTAAATTTGTTAAAGTTTTAAATATTTTGTTGAAAATTCTTTTTTTTAAAGATATTCACTACTATATTTTAATTGAGAATTCATTTTTTTATTTATACCGTTTTTTGTTAAAGATTACTCGTTTTTGTTTGGAAATTTGACCATTCTATTTAAACTTCATATTTCTAGGTTTAAAATTCAACTATTTAGTTGTTAATGCAACTCTTTCGTTAAAAAGACAATTTTTCAACAAAATCGTTTACACAGAAAATCCAAAAGTTTAATTTTCCATTAAAAAAATTAACGAATTTTTAACCAAATAGTTGAACGTTCATCCAAAAACATTCATTGTTAACCATATGGTTGAACTTTCAAACAAGTACATATATTTTCAACCAAAAAAGACAAAACCTCAACGAAAAATGTTAAAGTTTATGTTTCAGCTAAAAAATATTATTATTTTTAAACATTAACAGCTAAACTGAACAATAAAATGCATTATTAAGAAAATTATTTAATTTGCAACCACACAGATAAATTTTTTACTAAAGTAATGAATCGTTAACCAACAACATTAATTTTTAAAAAGGTACATAGTAAATTTTTCAAGCAAAAGAATTAATTTTCAACAAATGTTTTCCCAGTGGGCACAAAATTTGGCGACGTCTTTACGACATTGTGACGACACCTTTACGACAACTTTACCATATCCTATGTCCATATCGTTTCGGTGTCTTTGCGATATCGTAAAGACATCGTCAGATCATACGACTTATTTACGATATCTTAAAGACACCTTAACGACAAGGACATAGGATGTCGTAAAGTTGTCGTAAAGATGTCGTAACGATGTCGTAAAAACGTCGCTAAACTTTGTGCCCACTGGCTTGACCTATAATTTAAAAAATCTGAGTACAAATGTGGCGAACCGCTAGAACCAACGGAGAAAAAAGAACAATTTCCACAAAAATGTTGAATTGTTCAGTTTTCAACTCAAAAAGGTGAATTTTCTACAACATCATAAATAGTTGAATTTTCAACCAAAAGAGATGAATTATCAACCAAGAAATAATTTTCAGACAAGAAAGAAAAAAAAGTCAAATAAATTATTGAATATTTTTAACAAAAAAGTTAATGAAAAACCGTTTCATTTTAGTTCAAAAATCCAGTAAGTGGTGGAAAATTCTTTTTTTTTGTTTTGAGAAAATTAATTTTATTGGTTAACAAGTAGTCTTTTAAACATCGATGTCAATCAGTCGTGACTTTTTGCATTGCTCTCTAATCCATTGACGCATATAGCAAACAAAAATGAATATCGTGACAGTCGAAGTCAAAAATATCGATTATAGATTTCATATTAAGGATTGTGAAGATCAACAGAATCCTGTTCCAGCGGAAAAAATACCACAATTAACTTTTCGTTAACCCGTACGTTGCTTTGTATGCATATTCGAATATAATGACCCTGCCGCAGTAACACTGTTAATGTACATACGTAACGCCTGTCGTCTTTTCACACAGAAAAAGAAAAAAAAATTATGTATGTATGTACCTTTGCGTGCAAGCGGTTCGACCACAATACGTGTGTGGAAGACGAAGTCGAGAATCGGATGCAAAGAGCGCAGATTGCTAGAGGCGCTGTTCCGCTGACCTACTTCTGTAGCTGTTCTTACGTAGCAGTTAGAAATAAACGATCGTTATGTATACTTTGGAATTTGACAAATTCCAGTTAACTCAATTATCAGAATTGCTAAATTGGAGAAAGTTCTTCCTTTGTTGCTGCTTCTCAACAAACCTGATGGAAGGAAAAAGATAGAGATCCTATCTTTTTGAATTATTTGGAATCATCATTATAGAAACCCAGTGGGCACAAAGCTTGGCGACGTCTTTACGACATCGTTACGACATCTTTATGGCAACTTTACGACATCATATGTCCTTGTCGTTAAGGTGTCTTTAAGATATCGTAAATAAGTCGTATGATCTGACGATGTCTTTACGATATCGCAAAGACACCGAAACGAGATGGACATAGGATGTCGTAAAGATGCCGTAAAGATGTCGTAACGATGTCGTAAAGACGTCGCCAAATTTTGTGGCCGCTGAGAAGCGATAGAAAAATTTTATGCCTTTCTATTTTTTTGCTAATCTAAATTCATGCCTATCTTTTCCAATCATCTCTTCTCTATCTCATCCTATTCTTCATTTATCCACGTTAATCGCTCATGTGCATTATGGGTGTCTGATACACCAATCAATTTTCAAACTCTCATTAACCATACTTAATTTGAAAAATCGAGTAAGTGTCGCCATCTAGTTTCGTTGGAGACACTAACTGTAAGTAAAGTCGTTTAGCATACTGTGTCAAACGTCAGTCTACAGCTGCTGCATGTGTAGGTGAAAAAATCTTAGGGTCATGAACACCCAGTGTGCACTTAGTGAGTGAGAAAGTAATTCTGTTGTTGAAATTTTATTGAGTTTTGTTTACTTTCAAACGTAAGTGTATCATGTAAAGTAAAATAATATTTTTTCGATTATTTCATACTTTTTTTCTTTGTAGGGGGCTTATTACTTACGACAGTGCGTCATGCGATAGCCGACTGTGGATGTGTTGAATAAAATATAATTGTTAAAGTACAGTCATAATGTCTCTTTTTCAATTTCTTGTATTTTTATAGTATTATATGTCAAATTTTCTTAATTTTTATAATAATAAATCAAATTAAAAGCAAAAAATCTGATTCACCACTTGATCATAAAATTATCTTTTCAACTGTGCAAATAAATATATTTTTTAAATCGCCCATTTTGAAATTTTTTTTTATGAAAGTACACTATTTCAAAAACATAAATTTTCAGATTAAAATAATTAAAATTGCGCGAGTTATGAATTTTTAAGTGAAAACCCTATTTTTTCAATAATTTTTTTAACAAACTTAAAATAAATAGATATAAAATCAACTCTACCTTATAAAAGACACCTTTAACTATATCGGATAATTTTATTGTGACAAAATATTCAATACGGGTTAAACAATACATGATTAAATACGCTGGGGTGTTATACACCCACGATCCATTTTACCGTAATTTTTACCATGTATGCACTTTGATGGTTAAATTTGCGCTTATCTTTTTCAATCTCTTCTTTTGTATCTTAACCCATTCATTATCTATTTACGACAATATTTTTTATCTTTCTGTCCATCTGAATTCATGAATTTTTAGGGAATAGTAAATGAGAAGAGTACTCCATCGCAAAAGTTAGAAAAAGAGATTGAAAAAGATACAAATTTCTTAGAGATAGGATAAAAACAGAGGAAAGGATAAGGATCTTTGGTTACGAAAGACAGAGAAAGCGATTGTAAGAGATTGAAATTCGTAATAGATAGCTAGACTGAGAAAAGAGTCCTTGGTCAGGAAAGATAGAGAAATAGATAGAAAATTATTATGAATAGTTATAGGAAAAGAGAGAGAGAATATTTCTATTCTTATCCATCCCCCAATTTATTTTTTTTAATCGTTCTACTTACAACACAGAAATAAAAAATCGCATTGATTAGATAGACAGGCCACAGGGGGCGTTTAGAATCACGAAACCTTCCTTACCGACTTCGAGAACATTCTAAAGCTGCAGTGGTTCATCTGTATGCAAAGTGTCTACAATATTCTCAAAAGGCCCCGATGATGTCGAAAAATGATATTTCGCAAAATTTGAGAAATGAATTAGCGTAAATAACTTCAAGATTGTTTATTATTTCTATTCCAAATATAGCATAAACAATTTTAAGGTTTATTTTAATTTGTCCGTGCATTTTATACTGTGTCATGTAGTTATAAGACAAACAAGGACACATTAAAATATAGAATTTAAAGTGTTTACGCGAAATACTGTGATAACCTCAAAATTGTTTACGCAAATTTATCTTTTAAAATTACGAAATATCGTTTTGTGGCACTAACGAGAAAATTCTAGAAACTTAGCACGGACACGAACCAGTTCAGCTATAGAATGTTCTCTAAATTGCAAAGAAGGCTATTTAACTATTTTGTTGAAAATTTGTGTCTTCGTTTGTTAAAAATTAACTGTGTTATTAAAAATTTTTATTATTTCATTTTTGGTAAACAATGCATCTTTTTTTAGTAACAAATTAAAATACTTTGCTAAACATTCATGTGTCATATTTTTTGCACAAAATTATTTCCTTTCGTCAAAGGCTTAACTATTTAGCTAAAAATTAATTTTTTTGGGTCAAAATTAATTTTTTAACTAAAAATTTAATAATTGTAATTATCGTACAAATGTGTCCTTCTTAGTTGCAAATTCATAAATGTTGTTAAAAACTTTTATTTTTTGGTAACAAATTATTCCTCTTAGTTAAAAATTAATTTTTAAATAAAAAAATTAACTATTTCATTTTTAGTGCATCATCTATACTTTTTTATTTAAAAATTAAACTACAATATGTTTGAAAATCCATGTACCTGCTTTGTTAAAAATTCATGTCTTTGTGTTAGAAAATTATTTCTTTTGGTTAAAAATCAAACTAATTTGCTGGAAATTCCTTTCTTTTGGGTTGAAAATTAAACTATTTTGCTGGATACTTATTTTTTGAAATAAAAACTAATTTTTAGCTAAAAACTTCACTATGTTATGTGTCGTAACAATGTGTTTTTCTTAGTTGAAAATTTTTCTTTTTTAGTTGAGAATTCAGCTATTTGGTTGACAATTCATCTATTTTGTTAAGAATTCGTATTGTTAATTTTTAGAAAAGTATTCCTTTTCATTGAAAATGAAATATTTTTCTGGAAATACTTTTGTTTGTGTCAAAATTAATTTTTCAACTATAAATTGAACTATTTCATTTATCTTAAAAATTTGTTTTACTAAGTTGAAAATTGATGTATTTTCAGGAAATTTGTTTCCGAAGAAAATTTTATCTCTTAGTTTAAAATAAGTTTTAGAATAAGTAAAAAATATAAGTTTTATGATGGAAATTAATTTATTTTGTTAAAAGTTCGCCGTTTTTCGCAAAAATTAATTTCTTTTGGTTAAAAGAGCAGCTCTTTATTTGAAAAATAATCTATTTAAGTTTAAGATCCAGCATTTTTTTGAAAATTTGACTTTTTTGGTTAAATTTAACTGTTCTTTACTTACAATTTAAATTTTATTGGTTAAAATATCAGCTTTTATTTTTGTTGTTAAAACTTCTTTTATTTTTATTGAAATTTCGTTTCTGACGTTGAGACTTCATTTTTCCAACTGATAAATAAACGGAATAAAACAATATTTTGGATACTAATTTAAAAATTTCTAATTTATTAATTTGTGGAAAAAAATGTCTTTTCTACAATAAAAGATGACTTTTCAACAAAATACTTCGATTTTCCACAAAGATCAAAATATAAATTTTTTTAACAATAAATGAATAACTACAAAAAAAAGAATTTTTAAACCTAAAGACAAATTTTTTTCAACCAAAAATGATGAAAATATAACAAAATAGTGGAATTCTCTATCAAATAGTTGCATTTTTAATTTTATCGAAGCAAGAATAAATTTTGTACCTAAAGGAATAAATTTTGTACCTAAAGAAATAAATTTTGAATAAACAACGACACATTTTTTTAAAAAGTTGAACTTTCACCTAGAAAAGATTCAGTCGTTTATCAAAACCAAAATTTGAATTTTAAACAAACATTAAATTTACTATAAAATAGTTAAATTTTTTAAAAAACAGTGAAATTTTCAACTAAAAAGTATTTCTTTTTAACAAAACAGTTTAATAGCCAACCAAAAAAGATGTAATTTCTGCTAAAGCAGGTGAATTTTAAGATCAAAAAGACAAACTTACAAAAAATAAGTTCAATTTTAAACCAAAGAATTGAATTTTTATTGAAGAAAGATTAAATTTATTTTAAATCAGATGAATTAAAAAATACTCCAAAAAAATAGTTACATTTTTATCCAAAGAAAATCCTAATAAGACAGGTGAATTTTCAAATCAAAAAGACGAATTTTCAGAAAAATAATAGTTTTAAACTTAGCAGGATTTCAGTTGACTTTTCAGCAACAAAATATAAATTTTAAATAAAAGTTTAATGTTTTACGAAAAAATCTACAGTTTTAACTCCAAAAGACGATTTTTTAACAACACAGTTGAGTTTGCAACGAAAAGGATTTCTTTTAAAGAAAATTGTTAAATCTTTGACTAATAAATAAAATTTATAACTAAAAAGATTATCTTCAGGAGAAAGTTTTTCCGAATTTCCCAAAATTATGTCTCGTCGTGACCAATCATTGTGTTTTTTAACACTATTGTTAAGTAAATTTATTGTATAAAAATTTATTTCTTTGGTTTAAAATTCCACTATTTCCTGGAAAATTCTTTTTTTAGATGAAAATGGTTTTTTGTTTGTGTGTTAAAAACTGAACTATTTTGTTAAAAATTCTTACTTTGATGTTTAAAAATAATTTCAATAACTAAAAATTAACATGTTCCATTTTTGGTTGAAAATGAATTTTTTTTTAATTGAAAATTCAACTATTTAATTAAAAATTCGCGCATTTTGTGGAAAATTAATGTTCATGTTTGAAACTTAGTATTATGTTTTGAATATTCGTCTTTTTTGGTAGAAAATTAATCTTCTTAGTGTATTTGGTTTTTGGTTTAAAAGTTATCTTGTTTAGGTACAAAGTTAACCATTTGATTGAAAATGAATGTATTTTGTCAAAAGTTAATTTTTTTCGTAGAAAATAAACGTTCGTTTTTGAAAATTTATTTTTTTCGGTGACAGATCAATTATTTTCATTTGAAATTTCTTTCTATGACTGAAAATTTATTTATTTAGTTGAAAATTTGTCTTTTAGATAGAAAAAAATCTTCGTTGGAAGTTCATCTTTATGGTTAGAAATTCAACTATTTGTTTCAAAATTCGGTCTTTTTTGGTAAAAAATTTATCTGTTCCGTTAGGATTTCACCAATTTGTTACAAATTCATTTTTTTGTAGCCAAAATTCCAAAATTTGAGTTCAAATTTATCTTTTTTCTTGAAGATTTAGTAGAACATTTTTTTAATCTATATTTTTAAATTTGAAATTGAACATTTTCGTTAAAAAATCGTCATTATCGGTTGAAAAATAATTTTTTTCATGGACAATTACGAAGTCACATGTTAATATGTTTTAAGTTTTTATAGAATTATTCTTAAAGATTATTAATACATTAAACTGTCATCAAAATATAAGGTATAAATAGTTGTGATGCTAAAATGAAAATAATTTATTACTGCCTTTTATATTATGAACTGATTAACTAACTATTGACTGATTTATAGCAATCCAGTAGGCACAAAGTTTGGCGACGTCTTCACGACATCGTTACGACATCTTTACGACATCTTTACGACATCTTTACGACATCCTATTTCAATGTCGTTAAGGTGTCTTCAGGATATCGTAAATAAGTCGTATGATCTGACGATGTATTTACGATATCGTATAGACACCGAAACGACATGGACATAGGATATCGTAAAGTTGTCGTGAAGATGTCGTAACGATGTCGTAAAGATGTCGCCAAATTTGGTGCCCATTGGGAAGCCGTTTTATTTTTTAAATGTCTCAAGAAAGTGTAGTGTCATATTAAGTAATATAATAGAAATGAATTTTAATTATGGTTTAACATAATAATAATTGAGTGCATTGAAATTATTTCGGCGATGTAGAAAGATTTATCAATTTATTTTTATTCTTACTTCGAAATTTTTTTTTATGCTATAACATAATTGTAACACGTTGCATTACCATAATGTTAAAGAATAATTGTAATTATTTTCTTTTTTATTATGGTTTGACATAATTTTAACTCATTGCATTTCCATTAGAGTTCTTAAATTCCCGATAATTTAAGTTCAGGTGAATTCTTAATAAAGCGATTCAACCAAATGTTTTAAGCAAATTAGTTGAATTATCAAGCAAAGAACGAAGTTTTAAATCAAAAAGATCAGTTTTCCA
The DNA here is from genome assembly GCF_010883055.1 of Belonocnema kinseyi. NCBI lineage: Eukaryota > Metazoa > Arthropoda > Insecta > Hymenoptera > Cynipidae > Belonocnema > Belonocnema kinseyi. The sequence continues at coordinate 66,565,212 of NC_046664.1, forward strand.
AAGAAATGGTTGAATTTTCTGTTGAAAAAGATTTTAGTCGAGTTTTCACGATTAAACTATGAATTTTTTAACAAGAAATAATTTCCGAGCAAAAAAAAATCAATTTTTCATGCAAAAAGAATTTTTAACCAAAAAGGATGACTTTTTAACAAAATTGTTGAATTTTCTAGAAAATAGTTGCATTTTGATCAAAAAATATGAAATTTATCCTAAAGCAAAAGAATTTTTTATTGCAAAATAAGTTGAGTTTTGATCTAAAAAGATTCCAGTTAACTCAGTAACATCAAAAATTAAATTTTTGTGACAAAAAAATATGTTTCTAGGAAAAAAATTGAATTTTCAATCCTAAAAGACGTATAGTTTCAACCAAAAAGAATGAATTTTTAACAATATCGTTAAACTCTCTACCAAATAGTTGCATTTTTTATCAAAAAAAGATCAATTCTGTACTAAAACAGATGAATTTGCAATAAAAAACAAAAGTTTTTTTATGAGTGGAACTTTCATCCAGAAAATATTTCAATTCATTTTTTAACACCAAAATATAAATTTAAAAACAGTAAATTTTCTACGAAATAGTTAAGTTTATAAGAAAATAGTATAATAGCTAAATTTCTAATCAGTTGCATTTTTATCAAAAAAAGATTCAATTTCTGCTAAAACAGGTAAACTTTAAAATAAAAAAGACAAACATAAAAAAAGAGTCGAATTTTCAACCGAAAAGTTAACGAAAAAATGCAATTTTCTATTAATTAAACTAAATTCTGAGATTCTCATAAATTCTCAAAGAATTTATTTTTCGGTTATATTCTCGGTAATATTCTCATTCTCGTTACCGTTATCAAAGTAATATAAACAGGTCAGAACTCTAATTTCCATTATGTCTAACCAAAGATATTAGGTCCTAGATACGGCATGAGATTAGTTGCACCACATACCGGTAGTTAGCGCGGCAGGCAAGTTTGTGGTCCTGCATATATATATTGCTTTTAGTTCGGCCACATACTTGTAGAGGCGCGACATGTACCGATTGGTTCCGCCACATGTTTTTAGAAGAGCGACAGACAGCTATATATTCGGTCGCGCCAAATTATAGTGCATTTGAAATCCAAAATGGTAATAATCTAATTCTACTTTATAAGTGAATGGAAAAATAATTTTAATTGAGTAGAAAAGGTCTTGAAGGAATTCGAAAATTCTAGAGACTTTTTGAAATCAAAATTATGCCCAAAATGTAGCAAAGATGTTAGTATAAAATAGTAATAACAAATTTGAATTGAAAAGTTTATTTTTTATTTAAGTTATAATTTTTTTGGAAATTAGTAGAAAAGTGAATTTAAAGATACAGTTAAGTTTTATTTAAATAAACTAAAAAAACTGTCTGGTTAAATCAACCAGAATTCTGGTTGAATATGTCCTTACTAATTTTTTCTGGTTAAAGAAATAAAAATTCTGAAAAGAAATTTCCTCATAAAAACTTATAAAACAATTTTTTTCCTAAATTTCCTTATAGACCTAGACAAATGTCTTCTGAAATGTTGCATTTTTAAAATATTAGTGAATTAAGTGGTATATGAGTTTTTTAACAGCTGTAAAGTGTAAGAAGCATTTTCGAAAGTCAAAGGAAATTACGGCTTTCTTCTACAGTTTAGTTAAGGCCATGTTATAAATATGACCCATTTTTTCAAATTGAAATAAGAAGTAACTCAATCTTACAAAATGTCATTTTCCCTGCTATAGAAATCTAACTTTAAGAAAAAATGTAAGTTTGCTTAATTTTTTTTTATTATCATTTAATACTAAAACTTGACATAAAAATTGCCATAATTTTCGTCTTTTTGTTGTTTTAATATATGAGCTAATTAGATATTTTAAACCGCAACCATGAAAAATAATATAAACCAATGCTATAAATTCACATAACTATTATGTACTTCAATAGTCTATATTTTTAAAAAGAATTTTACGCTGTTTTTATTTTATTTTATTTTCAATAAATATATAAGTTTCCTCAGTTTTTTATTTAGTTTCCTTTAATTATTTTCTTTATTTCTTTATTTTGCATTTATTGAGAAAAATAAGTTGAAACTTTAAAATGTTCTCCACCGTTCATGTATAGAAAACTATACTTTCCAGCTGGTCGATTAAGTTTTGGTTTGCATTTACTTTTTTAACTGTTTGCATATTTAATTCAATTAAAAATTTTTGATTTTGCTAAAATAATTATTTCAAATTCTTTCCTTTCATAAAAAACTTGCTTCTTAAAATTTGTTCGTAAATAAATTTATTTTCTAATAATTTAAATATTTTATCAACTTTCAATTTCTTTTATAAGATTTTAAAGGCTTATGCATTATAAATTAATTATCTCATTAACAAAAAAGGTTTTTTAAAGAAAAATAACAACAATCATGCAAAAAACCCCACTTTTTATTTGAAAAAGATATTAACAATGTTTATTTCTTGCATAATTAAAAATAAATTAGGAAGGAATTTCATATTTGAATAAAATTATGAATCGAACCCAAAAATACATGATCTGGCACTTTTTTGTTGGACTTATTTTTTCAAAAATTGTATACTCCTTTTCAAAGATCTTGATTGAAAATCGAAGTTTAATTCTGCTCTATTGCATTATTCACAACTTTCTTCTAACTGCAATTCATAACACAGTAGACAATTAGACATAATGTAAAAATTACAATGAAAATGACAAGTCAAAACTTTTATCTAGGTACTTGAAGTTAAAGTAAATATTTATTTCTGACAATATTGAAACTTCCATTTTAATATTGAGTTTATTAAATTAAAAAGGAAGATATATTAAAATTATTTACGCCTAGCGTTATAATGCTTAAAGCTTCGTGTTCTTCAAAAATCAATATATTCCAATCAAGATTTTTTTCTTCTTAAATCTTGTAAACACGAACAAATGTTTTCATGTAATAAATAAGTGACGAAATTTTGTTATCAAATAATTTTTTTTAATGTGATAAGCCGTGATTATTTCTGCCGTCTTAGAGAATAAAGATACTCTCTAAAATTTGACGTAAGGGTCATTTTCGCGTTGAAACGTATACGTAAAGAAGACTCACGTCAAAATGAACATAGTGAATTTCTTCCCGCAAACAGCAGATTTAGCTTAACCCATTTTTCCGTCTCGACGGATTGTTCACCTTGGTGCACGGGGTATTTCCAAAATTAATTTTTTTACGTGAAAAAAGTCGTGTCTACTAAAATGTAATGTTTTTTTCTCGATGACTCAAATTAAAAAAAAGGTTTGAAAGTGTAAAATTAAAAATGTAAAGCATTGAAAAAATTCTGAATTTAAGAATCAAATCCTAAACAATTAAAAATTTAAACATTGAAATTTAATTTGGTTTTGAATATAAAGGTCTAATATTGTAAACTTGACAACTGTAAGCCTTCTAACTTGATTAGACTTAAATTAATGGCCTCCAAAATCTGATAATACCCAAGTACAAACATTTAGAATTCTGCATTTCAATTTTCAATTAAAAACTTTCAAAATTAAATAATTTAAATTTATCAGATTATACTTAAGGCATATTCAAAATTTAAAAAATATTAATGCGTATATTTTTAATTTATCAAATCTATGAAAAAATTTCAAATAATACAATTCTTGAAATTTCTGTTTATAAAATTACTCAATTTTAATGTTTTAAATTGAAAATATATTAAAATCTTTCAATTTAAAATTCCTCTCCTCACAAAAAGTTTTCGATTTCAAAGGCTTTACATTAATTTCAATTTCTCACGAGGTTTGACATCGAATAATCTGCTTATTGTATCTTTAAATTATTTACATCCATTCGACATCTACAATTTTAACTGAAATTTACTTAAATTCAACTAAATCTTACTTAAATTTTGAATTTAACTAACATGTATTCACTTTTTGAAATGATCTAAATTGTATTCAATCTTTAAATTTAGTTTTACAAAATAATTTTTAAAATTGCACTACAATAAATCTTAAAGTACGAATCGAATTGTTTTAAAACTTACTTACTTAGTATCTAGAAAATTTCTTTTTGAAAAGAAACCAGACGAGAAATTAATTTAACTAAACTTTATATAATTCTTAAATTCACCTAAATTTCATTTAAATGTTGAATTTAGATAAATTTTATTAAAATTTTTAATTCAACAAAATTTTATTTAATATGGAATTTAAATAAATTTTATTTAATTTTTTAATTAATCTTAATTTCATTTAAATTTTAAGTTTAGTTTTTAAAACTAATTTTAGAAATTTAACTAAAATTCTAAAGTACGAAAAAAATTTTTTACATTTATTTGTTGTCTCGAAAATTTAAAATAATAATAAATAGAATATTTTTCGGCTCTCTTTACTTTGAATATAATTAGGTAAATCAGTGTTCATAACATTTTTAGCGTACAGGCCGTACAGAGCCAGCCAACCGACTCAACTATAGCAAAGATTGCTATAGTGATGGCGAAGGCAAACGCGAGAACGAGAAACAGAAAATTACGTTCGGCTTGGAATTCAACAACTTTCGGTGTGCGCCCCGGCCCCACCTCGACCGCTGACGTGCTAGGAGGACGCGGTTGCCATAGAAACGATGAAGAGTTAAAGAGGGCAGCACCTCGATATAGTCGAAAATGTAGTTAGATATATATATATCGGCCGTACCCACCACTGACCCATGCCGTATCTAGGACCTAATATCTTTGATCTAACCATAATTTTAATTGCCTTAGTCGCGGCGAGGACTAACAGATGGCGCCACAATTGCGGGAAGATCTTAACGCGTGTACCTATCCCTGTTGACAAGTGACATGGTATGACGCTCTTCTTCGCGGGAAAATTCAAACCACTACAAATTTTATTTGTACCTTTACCTCCCCCCCCCCCCCCCCTAGCATCATATCCAGCTACAAAGCAGTTTTTAGATACTAATCTGCTTTGCTTAGGGAATTCGCTGATTTCCAAATTCATTTCTTTGTTTACATATATAACCCCGCTCGATTTATTTCCAATTCTTCATTTTTAGCGTTTTTAGGCATTGAAAGGTTAGCTTAGATAATCAGCTTAGTGACGTCACATCTGTTTAAATGTGACCAAATATACGCAAAGTAGACATTTTTTGCAAGTATTAGAAACCTAAATTTTTTTTTCTCTCCATAACGTTATGTAAAGCTTTAAATTTCTATAAATATGTTTATCTCATTTCATGTAACATCCCCATTATATATATAGTGAACAAGACAATTGTGCATCTGTTTAATCGATTTTTCTGTATGAAAGAAATGAAAAATATTAATGTTGTATCAATCATTATCGTACGCCAGTGATTTGCCAGTCCGGAGCCAGTACTGCGGAGAATTACTAGCCAGTACGGGCCCAGTATAGATGTCGGGTATTGGGCAAAAAACACTAACATTGGCTTAAATGTCTAGTATGAGTCAATGTATACAAATTATGGAATGCCCTTAGCTGATCATGCTCAAAGTCTGATAAGACGTTTGTTAGTTCTAGCTGAAACGATAATACATTTTTGAAATGAATAAAGGCAAGTTATCAGAGTTTCCACTTTTTTTAAAACTCTTAACATAAAATCAAATAAACACTTTATCAATTATTTTTAATCAAAATTTATGTATTAATGTTTTTAATGTAAAAAAATTAGTGAAGGCCGGAATCCGGCTAAAAACTTCACGGTAAACTGGTCGAATCCCGGCTTCAATACCGGCCGGGATCCGGTCGGGTAATCCGGCCAAAAAGCGGTTAAGAAATGTTGCTTCAGGCGAGAAATTGGTAACTTTTTTTTCTTTTAAGGCTCATCGTAAAGATTACGGTGAACTTTAAAAGTTCAAATCAAGTGAACCAATTTTGACGAGAAAATTGGAGTAGAATTGAATTCCCTGATGATAGAATCCCATAGCAATTTGAAAGCCACGTGGTGATTTAAAGTTAGGAAGGAAGAAAGTAAAAACTGTATACACAAGACTATATTTCAATTTAAAATAATAATTATTTGCGCACTAAGTGGAGGTTTCAAACTAATCACTGAAATAGGTTGATTTTAACCATGAGTCTCGATTTTATTTTCGAACTTCGAAGAGACGACGCAACGTGTGTGCAAGGAGCATCCTCGTTCCAGGTGCGAAACTGAAAATTAATGAGTGTCTGTGCAGACGACAGACACACCAGGCGCTATATATGGCGGTAAATTTGAAATTACACAGACTAAACATTATCTGAATATAGAGAAGTTTATAAAAATGATATAATTTCTGTTCTTGCACATAGCAGAATCGATAACGGTTTAATTTAAAATGTTAAATTATTCGAAAAAATGTAATGTTTTTTTTAAAGGATTTAAATAAGCTTATTTTTGTTTCACTAATCTAATAAATCTTTAAATTATAATTTTCAAATAATAATTCATCTAGCATCCATAATTACGTCTTTGATAATATAACGGCTCTTAAAAAAAGTGTAATTTCTACAAAAACATTAACCTGACCAGTGCCCAGCTGGCTCCCGACCATGGGATGTAGCCTTGTTGTATTAGGGCCAACCGGGGGAATTTCTTCACGGGAGTTTCTACACGGATCTATTATACTACAGCAATTGGGTAGTATTTAAAAAAAATGTGTCGCAATGTCCCTTTTCTGTGAATAAGTGTAATTTCTTTAGCAGAAGCAATGTGAATATTTACCCAATGAAATTTCTATCTGGATATTCTGCTATTTAATAAAAATCAAACTCATCATTTTAAGAGTCGAAAATGAAAAAACCTGTTTGAAACTTTTTCAATCTAACAGAAAATTTTAAGGTTATGCACCCATATTTCACGAAAAACTTAGACATTGTAAATCAGCAAGTGAACGTAAGTTCGTAAGTTTAATTCTTACACTTTAACTACATTTTTTTTCAAATATAATAAATATTATAACTTAAATCGAAAACTGTCATTTAAACCTCTGAGGAATACAGCCATTAATTGTAACTTAATTTTTTTCGATTTGTTTTTAAAGAAGGTTCTCAAAGGACCTACGGCTTTGGCGATTACATTCTAATCACGAATCTTGCGCTTCGCACTCGATAATTTGTGTCCAATTGGAAAACTTCATCAAGATAATTTGTGAATCTTATTCTAATCTACTAAAAACAACGCTTTAA
>NC_046664.1:66572488-66578680 GCF_010883055.1 Belonocnema kinseyi
CTACAAATTTAGATTGATATTTCTTAATCTAATAAAAAATTATTTTTTCCTTTTTTTGAAAATGTTGGAAAGCATATAAGTTTTTTAATTTTCATCGAATTAAAAATTTTTTATTATAATTATTTGCAACTCTTTTTGTTGTATACCAGAAAATTGGGAAACAGTTTCTGAACCTAATACTTTTTTTTAATTTCGAAAAAGCTCTAATTTTTGAATTTTCGTCTAATCGAAAAATTTAACTGAGATAGTTTTTAAATGAAATTTTTTGATCTATCAGAAAAATATATTTTATTTTTCTGAACATTTTCAAAATTTACAAAAGTATATGGATTTTCAATTCTTCCATCCATATATAAGAAACTTTGACAAAAATTTTTTAATTTTCAAAATGCTCTGAATTTTTTAACTTTTGGTTGGAAATATCTGCTTAACGAACTTAACCTTGATTTTGGGAACCTTAAGAAGCGTATCAAAGGCTGACTCGATTGGCCCCTTTTTCAAATACGCAGAAAATTCAGAAAAATTAAATGAACGAAACTGCGCCAGTTTTTCTGAAAATATTCAGTGAATTTTGCAAAAAACGCCAACTTTCATCTTGCTTAAATATTTTCGCACAATTAGTACTTACGATGAGGAACAAATCATTTAATTTGAAAGCAACCTAATTCTAGATTTTTTCGCTGTTAAGATGAAGATACTATAGTGTTGTAAAAATTGTAGCTTTAAAAAGAAATCAAGCAACATTTTTCTTCAGCACTCAATTGAACAATTTTCAACATGGGCCGTCTTTTTAGTTTTTTACAGAGTATTCAATTAATATAGTTCTGGGAATAAAATATTGGGAGTGTCTGCGGGATTAAAGTTAGCACTCAAATTTTTATGGTCAATATCTTGGAATTATGAACACGAAAAATGAGAAGGCACCTTCATATGACCTTCAAAATACCACGAAATGATTCCAATGATGTTCAATTGTGTTATTGTATTATAATTAAATATGCGAAATACCGAGATAGAAATATAACACTGGCGCAGTACGGGCTTAGTGCAGCTTGACGGATTCCCAGTACTGGGCACCTGTACTCGGCTACTACTGGCTGGTAATGCCTCGCAGTACTGGCGTGGTACTATATAGAATTACTAATTATGTACTGGCTAACGGCTGGCGTACTAAAATGCCGGACTTAAATCAAAAAACAAAAAAGCGGATCGCGTGGAGCAATGAAGAAGTTGAAAAGGTCCAGGAATTGTACCAAGACCATATGCTCAGAGGGAAGTTTCCTAGTGCCGATCAAATGAAAAAAGAATATCGCCAATTATCAAGTTCTACGCGGAAGATCTCATTTGGAAATAAAAACCTGGTTGAGCAATGAGAAGAAAAGGAAAAAAAAGACCCAGTGGGCACAAAATTTGGTTACGTCTTTATGACATCGTTACGGCATCTTTACGACATCCTATGTTCATGTTGTTTTGGTGTCTTTGCGATATCGTAAAGACATCGTCAGATCATACGACTTATTTACGATATTGTAAAGACACCTTAACGGCATGAACATAGGATGTCGTAAAGTTGTCGTGAAGGTGTCGTAACTATGTCGTAAAGACGTCGCCAAGCTTTGTGCCCACTGAGGACCAATTCAGACCGTTTCTGCAAATAATACATCGTTAAAGAAGAATTTCCACAATGTTCTGATATTATATTCTATGCAAATATTCATAAATTGAAAAAAATAATTAAAATCAAAAATGCTATTGCATTAATGACCAAATAACCATCTCTTAGTGTCTTTTATTTGATGTCTTATATGTAAATTAGTTTTTCTCTGGAATCGACTTTGAATATTATTGAGTACAATATCGAATTATTATATACTTTAAAATTAATTCTTTTAAATCTATAGCCTGCTTATTTATTACATTAAACACTTATTCCAAATTTTATTCATTATTATTTATAAATATATTCATCTTCCATAAGTAAGTGTATGCCCGGTCAGTGAAAAATGTATTCTTGCTACAAAAACGGTTTAGAATCTCTGCAATTTATTTTTATCGACTTTAAAAGTTTATTATTTCTTAAATTTTCAGCCAAAAATATTTAATAATATGAAGAAAATTTTGGAAAAATTTAGAAAAATAGATTTAGCTTGTATGGTAAGTTATGAATGATCACATAACCAAAAGTCACGTCACATCGACATTTTGAGAAATGTATTCTGGTCTTTTTTTAACTTGAAATTATTAATATTGGGCTAGTAGAATATTTATTATCGTTGGTTGATTGAGTTTTAATTGTTTAAACAAATGGAATTTATTTAAATCATTGTTTTTTGATTCATAATTTTTATTTAAAAACTGCAAAAAAATAAAATTAATCAAACAATGTTGATAAATATTCTACTGGAAAATATTAATAATTTTTGGTAAAAATATTATTTGAACAAATTCTATTTGTTCAAACAATTGAAATTAATTTAATAATTTCAATAAATATTCCAACAGACCAATCGTAATAATTTTTCATGAAAAAACGAATTATGAAGAAAATCGTTGAAACAAATTCGATTTCTTTAAACAATAAAAAATTAATGAACCACGTTAATAAATATTCCACTAGACTAATGGTAATAATTTTTAGGATAAAAAACGAAAATGAAAATGACTAGGGTGTCATAATCATATAAGAGGAATAAGAATCATGACGGCTTCAGTCTTTGAATTTTCTGCATATCTCGATAACAACTCGTAGATAAATAAAAGAATGTGATTTCTGATTTTGAAGATCTCTATCAAACTTAAACATTAGGTCTATAATGTTAATAATAAAGTAGGTTCAACCAATGCTACCAACCTAATCCCGTGCAGAAATTCCAATTTGGATCTGATCGGGGCCAGATTGAGCAGAATTTGACCCAAATCAGGTTATCTAGATGGAGCCAGACTCGAAATGAAACGCGATGCCCGATCGGGGCCCCAGCGTTGCGCCCAGAGATCACCATACCTGGCCCCGATTGGGCCCATAATTTATTTTTCTTATTCCTATTTAAAAGCGATTCTTAAATAAAATAATATTAAAACCGAATATATTACCTCCTTAACTGAAATTTGAGTATATAAATGTCAGGTTATCTAACAGATCGCGTGATGAAAAAATTGAAGTATGTCACACTTTTTTTCGAGCGGACGGAAAAAGTCAAACGACGCAACATTACAGCCAGCATTTGTGTATGGTAAACCATTTAAGTATTTTGCAATATATTTTTGGTTTTAATTTCTAAATTGAAGTTGCTTTGAATTTCTATATTGAACCTAATTGTGGAAAGTTATTTTGAAATAAGTGGATTATAATATCGCACTGGCTCTTTAAGTTATTTTTACAAAAGCGACTATAAATAAGCAGGTTGTATTACATTCCGATTGTATTAAATCATCTAAAATTACGTGAAAATAAATATGTTTATGATTTCATTGTTGATCTAATTCGTTTTCACATTCATCAAATGAAATTTTACTTTTGCTTCTTTGCTTATAAACAAATAACCTCATTTCGAGGTTAGGCTTCATCTTAACATTCTTAATAAATTTACTTATTATAGTCTTCAGATGTAATTCAGGAACATTTTGAAGTATACTAAACCTAAGCACTCGTCTTGTGCTCACTTTTGGCATATTTTCTCACTTATTTTGTCACTTTTCCAAATAATAATGGAAATTAATAAATTTACTTATTATAGTCTTCAGACGTAATTCAGGAATATTTTGAAGTATACCATACCTAAGCACTCGTCTTGCGCTCACTTTTGGCATATTTTCTTACTTATTTTGTCACTTTTCCAAATAATAATGGAAATTAATAAATTTACTTATTATAGTCTTCAGACGTAATTCAGGAATATTTTAAAGTATACTATATCTAAGCACTCGTCTTTTGCTCACTTTTGGCATATTTTCCCACTTATTTTGTCACTTTTCCAAATAATAATGGAAATATTTTTGACGCCTTACACTTTACGTTGAAACTTGCGCGATTTCGAATCAACCCACTTCAGAACCCGAAATTAATGGAGCCCCATCTACTGGCAAGCTTGGCTGTTAAGCCGGGGTCTAGAGGGGGCCAAATTTAACAACCAAAAAATTGTGTGCCCGATCTGGCCCAAATCGGAAATAAGACAAATATTTGGAAATTTTTGCACGGGATAGCATTAGCAATACTATTATTATCACGCTGTGCGTTACCTGCAAGGTAACCTGAAAGTCTTTATTGTGGCGTATACCCGTAGTACCTTTAATAAATCACTTTATGTTATAAACAGATTTCGATGCCGTCACTGCTGCCGTTTGAGGAATTCAGGGTATGCTTTCAAGAGCCTCCCAACATGTCCTCCTTGCAAGGAACTTTTAGGAAACTTACAAAACCTAAAAAGGGCCCCGCAAGGAATTTTGATGCAGACTCCCTCAAGCCTAGCTATGCCGTTTTCCCTTTCGAATTTTTACGAAAATTATAATTAAGTAATTTAAAAAAAAAAGTTTGGAAAAATCTATGAACATTACACCTATTTTGAGGGTTGTCCAGCGCGAAAGGTCTCGCGAAAATATCAACCGATATTTAAATCTGCTGTGAAGATTCTACTAATTAAGTATGATTATTATTGTACTTAAATGAATCCAGCCTTAAGGCCATGTGACGAGAGGGTACGTGACCAAACCTGGTCTTCGATTTTTCTTTCCCAACTTACGCCTAAACGAAATGAGGAATCGCCCTGAAAGTTTGGGAAATGAAAGAGGAGGTAATAAAGTCCATGTCTCTGCTTTGTTCCGGTGGAAATTTTGAGAAAAATTTTCTTTTGAAGAAAATACCAGTGGAAGTTTTCTTTCTCAACTTACGTCCACACGAAATGAGATATCGTGTTAAAAATTTGGCACGATAAATAGAAGGCATACAAGAATTTGTCTCTGGTCCTAAATAATTAGAATAGTAAAAAAAGTTTTTTTTTAAATTTCTATTTTGGAGACATACCGACCGTGCTGTCGTCAAACCCTGCAGAGCAATTTGCAATGTTGTCAATGGGCTAGTTATGGGGTTTTTATTTATCAAAGTGGGGCAAAACAACAAAAATCGCTCACGAACATTATGCACAAATAATGTCTGATATAATATAATAAATAAGTCTGATATCAGCTGTGTCAAAGCAGCACTAGTGCAGCGAGTGGATAACTTCGAACTTCTAGGGGTCTGTGGGTAAAACAGATTGCATTATTTGCATAAATAAACTTTTTTCTTCCTCCAACTCTTTGCAAGGCCACAAATGATTCTTTAATATTTATTAACATTTCCCGAAAAAATTTCCGCGTTATTTAAACTTTTATTTTTCAATATGGGTGAAAAAATATTTATCTTAGGGCTGACTTGATCAGCTGTTACGAAGCGTCACTTCCTACTGCACTGGGAGACGATCTAGTTGAGAAAATCACTTCACTTCACAATAATAAAAAAAACACAGAACACTTGACAACTTTTTTCCCAATTTGGCTTTGCCACGACTTCTTCACGAGGGAGTCAAAACTAAACTGGGAGATAAGAATTAGAAACCTGCGTCAGTATTGGAAATAATTTAATGAATCTCGGACGTAGCGGGACGTCGACCAAGCAAGCTACCATAAGAACACAGCCGTTTCACACCAGCGGCATGAGGATTCAAATCACAGGTAGTGACAAAGGTGACCGTGTGGAAAAATTGCGTTAGGGACAACCTTCCAAGAACCGTAAATCTTATTAGAAATAGTCAATATTTTACAATTGGAAAAATGATTTGATATTGTAATGAAATTAAAATGAACTGGCTAAAAGTATTTATATTCCAACATGTATACCTTCTCTAATTAGAATAAAGCAGAAAAAAGTTTTTTTTTAAATTTGTCAAAAAACTCGACAAAATTTTGTTATATCAAAGTTCACAGCGATTGAATGATTTTATTGTTAATTGTTTAAACAATTTTTATTGTTTGAATATAACTTTGCCTGAAATATGACAGAAAAATGTAGTTTTATTTTCCAAATTGGTGAGCAAACTCAACAAAATTCTGGTGTTTCTGGTATTTTTTACAGGAATTAGTAATTGTTTAGACAATTTCCATTTGTTTAAAATTATTTCACAACATATAAAAAAAATTGAGAAATTCTCCAAGTAAAAT
>NC_046664.1:66578780-66589432 GCF_010883055.1 Belonocnema kinseyi
CTAAAAAATATTGATTAACTGTATTGTTAATTGTTTAAACTTTTTCATATTCGAATATAATTTCTAACTATACTAAGGCAAGAAATTTAGATTTTTAAAATTGTGGCAATAAACTCAACAAAATTCTGATATGGCTGAAAAGTAAAGAATTTAAGAAAAAATTTAAACCATGTAGAACTACTATAGGTGAAGATATTTGTGAGCAATTTTAACTTATGTAAACAATTATATCTCATAAATCGCATTAATTATTAGCTCATTCTGATTAAAAAATTGACAAAAAGAAAAAAAAACACTGCTGCTGATAAGCGTCACTTTAGGTAAAGATAGTTGTAAACGACTAGAAATTGTTTAACAATTAGGTTCTCTAAACAGAATTATCATGATTTCACTTTAATTGAAGAGTCGACAAAAATTACACAATAAAAAAAAAAGATTAGAAAAAAAGCGTCACTGTAGGAGAAAGTAGTTGTAAGCCATTATAAATTTGTTAAACAATTATATTTTGTATATTGCATAAATCATTACCGCAGTGTAATTCAAAAAAGGGACAAAAAGTGAAACATTTAAGGAAAAACGCCACTGCCTGGTATTAAAATAGGATAAGTTAGTTTTAAATAGTAATAAATTGTTTAAACAATTAGTGTTTATAAATTTCTTTAATTATTACCGCCTCTAAGTAAAAAGTGTATAAAATGTCGAAAGTTTAACAAAAAACGGCAACAAGCTAGGCACATTTAAATAGAATATTATTTAAAGTAATAATAGACTGCTTAAACAAGATTTCATCCGAACTTGAATTCTTACCTTACTACTTGAAAAGTGAAGACAAAATTTAAAATTTCAGAAAAAAATATGATTTCCAGAATTCCTCAAAGAGAAAATTCTTAAAATAACGATACATTGTTTAAACAATTAAGTTTATTTATTAAATTAATTATTACCTCACTCTAATGCAAAAGTGGATAAAACTGTTAAATTCAAGAAAAAACCACAACTTTTTAGCATTATTCTAAGAGAATATTGTTATACATAATAATTATTTATTTTAAGCAATTATTTTGTGAAGTTTAATTAATAAATGCAAATGAAGATAACTCAAGAATGTACGAGAAGTAATGAAATAATAAAATTATTGAACCTTTTCTTCTTTAAGAATAGCAGAGCCACAAAAAAAAAAATAAGTTGTTGGATCTGGTAACAAGACACACGTATTCCTATGGATTTTGGGGCGCTGAATTCGGTATCATAAATCACCCATCACTTGATGGTTGAGCCATAACCTCAAAAAATGACGAAAAATCATGCACTGAGGCAAATAAATTTCAAAATAATGCTAGTGATGCAAATTTTCACGTCAAAAACATGTCGACAACTGTGAAGGATCAACTCTTGCCTGATATCAACTTATTTAACATAACTTTAATCAACAGAACCTGATCTCACCTAACCTGAATTAACAGAAATTTATCTAACTACACGTAAAGCTCTGGAAGCATATTTTCCCAGTAGCAAATGTGTGCTACATTTGCTACTATTTAACCGATCCTAATCTAACAAAACCTGAACTAACCTAACCTAGTCGAATGAAATTCAACCACACGTGTAGCTATGTAAGCGTACGGTTCTCAGTCTTAAATGTGTGCTATATTTAATAGGTTAACTCGATCTTAACCTACAAATGAAGAAAAAAGGACAAGTTATAGCAGGCAGAAAATAGACTGAAGTATGTGTATAAATAAATTTAATCACGATAAAAAGCAAGATAAAATGTAAACACGAAAGATAGTATAAATATATCCCTGAAGTTTAAGAAAAGCAGAGAGAAAAAAATGTTGATTAAAACTCTTATTCATTTGCATGTTTAAGTTATAGTTCTACATTTTAATTGATACAAACATTGTTAGGTTAATTGAAATGGGGTCAATTCTACTTGTAGTTCTAAGTTTCTTCAAATGAGTAATGTGCGTCTCAATTTTTAACCACCTGTAGTACAATGAAATGAATTTTATTGTGTTACAACGGGAACACTTAAGTTAAGTTGTGTTTCGTTAAGCAAAATTTCGTTAGGTTCTGTTAAGTTAGATTCATTTCTAGGTTAAGATCGAGTTAACCTATTAAATATTGCACACATTTAAGACTGATAACTGTACGCTTACATAGGTACACGTGTGGTTGAATTTCATTCGGCTAGGTTAGGTTAGGTCAGGTTTTGTTAGGTTAGGATAGGTTAAACCTCTATGTAGGTTAAGCCAAGGCTGAATGAAACGGTACCGCAAACACAACGGGACAACACAATGAGTTTAATTGTGTTACGTGAAGTTAAGTTAGGTGAGGTCAGGTTCTGTTGGTTAAAGTTATGTTAAGTAAGTTGATATCAGGCAAGGGTTGATCCTTCACAGTTGTCGACATGTTTTTCAAGTGAAAATTTGCATCACTGGCATTATTTTGAAATTTATTTGCCTCAGTGCATGATTTTTCGTCATTTTTGGAGGTTATGGCTCAACCATGATGTCATGGGTGTTTTTGATACCGAATTTGAATTCAGCGCCCCAAAATCCATAGGAATACGTGTGTCTTATTACCAGATCCGCACACTTATTTTTTTTGTGTGGCTGTGTAATTGATCATGAAATTAATCAAGATACATTACGTACAAATTATACGTAATGATTTCAAGCAAGATGATATCAACACTAAACCTTTTTTAATTAAAAAAATTCAAATCAATTTAATTTGAATAAGTATATAATTCGTTACAAAAAGGTCGTGGAAGTAACCGACTTATACATATACACGTATATATGTATATATAATTTTGCAGTTCCACGGCTTCGAAAATTTTCTTAAATTACCATAAATTACCGATGTCGTGGAAATACCAACGCGATACATTTTATGTTATATTTAATTGAATAATTATTGTATTCAAATAATGGCTGCATATGAATATTGCCAACTAGAAATATAATATTTGGTGTCCTTATATACATTATATTCAATAATTCTGTGATATATAGAAGCAAAATACCGCTTGCGTCGTGGAAGTATCCACTTTACATTTTTCTTAAATAACAAAAAAAATAATAACAATATTTATAAAATTTGTCCATATGTATTCTTTATGTAGATAATTGAAATTATATATGCAATAAAAAATGGGCGTGAAAAAAGGTCGTGGAACTGACCAATTTATCCTTAATATAAAATCTCTGAACGATATTGTCGATTTCGATTGTCACAATCATCGACATATAGTACTGGACCGCTGGCTACGGCTGTCCGAAGTGGTCCAGGGAATAGAAAGAGATGACAATTCGAGAAAGTAGACCTGTTCTTTTCTAAGGATGGCGTTTAGTGATTGGTCAGTTGATCTATTTCTAATGAAAGCAGATTGAAGATGAGTAGAACCAATCACCACCCTTAGAAAAGGTCACGTCTACTTTCTCGATTTTTTTTCTCTTTCTATTCCCTGGTCCACTTCCGACAGCCGTATCCAGCGGTCCAGTACTTTATGTCGATGGTAACAATACTCGATTTCATTGCTATATGCGTGCGAGACGAGGCGTCAGTGGGCTAGACAGCATTGGAAAATATCGAAAAATATTGTCAGGATTGCTCGTTCTTTGATAACTACACGCGTGCGACAGAGCAAAAATATTTTTGGACAGAGGCATCCGTGAGTTAGACAGTAATGGAATGTTACACTTGTTTTTTTTTTAAGTTATGATCCCAACGGAGCTGCCTTGATCTGCACTTGCTTGGATTTTAGTGATGTTCATTAGCTACGGTGCGCGTCAAGGAGCGACGCACAGTTCCAGCATGCGCGAGTATTTATGGATCACTGTTGGGAATAATAATCGAATCAAAATTCAAGGTCGATAATACGAATCAACGCTTCTCCTTTACCACCACCTTGCCACCCGTACCGCCGCAATAGAGGGCCTCTGCTTGTTATTTATGATCGAATTCTTATTTCAATTTAAGCCTCTCTACTTGTTATTTATGATCGTATTTTTATTTTAATTTCGGAAAGGACATTTCAAAGCCTTCAAAGTATTTAAACGAGCAATCTGGACCATTAAATATATCTACCTGAGTGCCTGTGGAGAATTTCTCAGAGCTTCTCAGAGCCTTGAGAATCTTTAGCACATACTCTGAGATTTCTATCCGTAGAGTTAGTATATTTTTAATTACAAGTTAATGTTTAAGTTATTTTTTACTAATATAAAGATTAACATTAAGTAATATTCCTTTGAAGCATGAAATTTGTAACAATTTTTGTTATCAAAGTCCATTGCTGGTGTAAAATGCGATAGCTTTTAGAGATTTTGAGGTTAGGAATTAATTTTAGAATACAAGAGTGACCTGCTGGTCGCAGAATTAGATCATTTTTGCCACTTTAATGTAAATAATCCGTATATCTACAAAAATCTATAAAATATTATTTTTTGCTATGAAAAGTTTCGAAAATGTACTACAAAAACTTTGCGAAAGTTAAGCTTTCATTCATTTTTTTTAGCACGAAAAAAATACTCCGTGTTTCAAATACATTGAAAATTAGTGAAATTTTTTATACAACTTTCACCAAAATTTCATTGAAATTTGTCAGATTTTCGGTGAAAAAACAGAAATTATTTTAATCAGGATTAAAATAAAAAATAGCTTTTTATGTATTTATCCTACGTCTTTTTGGAAAAATTTTTAACGGTGAGGTAAAATAAAATAAAATTTCACTACCGCATTTTATATCAGCAATTAAATTTTGTAACAAAATCCATGATTCACAGGAATAATACTTAATTTTAATGTTTATATTGAATGCAAATGATAACTAAAACATTAATTTATAACTAAAAATACACCAATGTTCTACTAACTTTAAATTTCAACCGAATAGGGGAATTTTCAAACAAATAATTCTATTTTTAACTAAAAAAGATCAAGTTTCAATAGAAACGATCAAATTTTAAACAAAAATAGAACAATTCAGTTGTTAGTATACGAACGTTAATATTCAATACAAAAAAATGAAATTTTCTACAAGTTATTTATAATTTTACCAAAACAGGCGAATTTGACACCAAATATTAAAATTTTTAACAAAAAAGATGAATTTTCAATCACAAGTATAATTTGCTATTTAAAAAAATCTTTTTGAACAAATAATGCAATGTTTAACTAAATTAATTTTCAATCCAAGTACAATAGTATAAAAAGTATTTGAAATAAGATAGAATTCACTTAAAATCAGGCAGGTTCTACACATTATATAGCAGAATCTCTTAGCGATTAAAATTTCTTATAGTAAATTATGCAAGGCGTTTTTTCTGATATAAGACAAAAAATGGAATTTGTACATCTATGTTAAAAATAATAAGAAACAGATTAATTCTACATCCATAAAATAATTTTTAACTAAAAACAAGAAGTTTCAATAAAAAATATCAAGTTTTAAACAAAAATAGAATAATTCAGTGTTTAGTTGTTAAAAGTTAATACTCAATCAAAAAAATGAAATTTTCTACAGGTTATTTAAAATTTCAATCAAAACAGATGAATATGACACCGAATAAAAAAAGTTTTAACAAAAAGATGACTTTTCAATCACAAAGATTAATTTTCTATTGAAAAAAAATCTTTTTTAAGAAATAATATAATTTTCAACTAAATTAATTTTCAATGCAAGAACAATATTATGAAAAGTATTAAAAATAAAATAGAATTTACTTAAAATGAGGCAGGTATTTTCTTATAGTAAATTATGCAGAACGTTTTTTTCCGATTTAAGACCAAAAAAATCGAATTTGGGCATCTATGTTAAGAATAATAAAAAACAGATTAATTTTTTACCCATAACATTAATTCTCTACAAAAAACTATTAGTTTTCAACAAACAATGATATAATTAAAATTTCCCCCAAATAGTTGAATCCTCAATAAACCATATAAGATTTTAACAAAGAAAATTGATTTTCTACCAAAAAGACAAATTTTCAATGATAAAAATAATTTTTCATCCTAAAATTGTACATTTAAATTTTTAATAAAATAGTTAAATCCTCACTCAAAAAGATCAAATTTTAAACAAATAGTGGAGTTTTGAAATAAAAGACACATTTTTTAAATTAAAAATATAAATATATAGAACCAGAAGTAGGATTATTCCTTTTTAGTTAAAAGAATTAATATTTAACAACAAACAATTAAATTTTCAACAAATTAGTTGAAATTGATCAAAATAGATGAATTTGATAATATGCAGTTGAACTTTCAAATAAACCGATACATTTTCAACCAAGAACATGAATTTTATATAAAAAAGACGATGTTTGAAACAAATAATTGAATCTTCAACACGAAAATATCAATTTTTAATTCGAAATTTCAATTTTTCACCGAAAGTGGGATTGTTAAAGTTTCAGTTTAAGAATTTAATTTTCAACAAAAAAGAGGAATGTGCAACTTAATAGTTTTGTTCTTAATCACAAAGATAAATTTTCAACCAAGAAGACTAATTTCCTACCAAAAACCTGAATTTTTATCGAAATATGTGCTTCTTTAAACAAAAGGTTGAATTTTCAATTAAAAAAGATCAATTTTTATTTTCAAATATCAATTCTCTATCATAAATGGTATAGTCCAATTTTATCTTACATAAATTAATTTTTAACTAACTCTGAAGGAATTAAAAAAAAATTGAACCCTTAATGAAAAAGATGAATTTTCAAACTCGAAGATTAATTTCCTACTTGAAAAAAACTTTTTGAAAAAAATACATTTTTAACAAAAAACGATCCATTTTTTTAATATCATTTTTCTATCAAAAATGATATAATCGAATTTTCTCTTAAACAAATTAATTTTTCGAAGAGAAGGGAATTTTGAACAAAATAATAGAATTCTCGAAAAAAAGATGAAATTTCAATTAGGAACTTTATTTTTCTACCAAGAATGACGAATTTTCAACGAAATTCTGAATTTCCAAATACTGTATGAAAACAGATAAATTTGTTTCCAAATAGTTCAATCATTAACGAAAAAAGATCGATCGTTTTGAACAGATTCAGATAAAGCTTCAATTATGAACTTAATATTCAACGAAAGAATGGGATGGTTCAGTTTTTAGTTAAAAAAATTATTTCCAATTTAAAAAAGTGTAATTAAAAGAAAATATCTGATTTCTCTACCAAAACAGATTGTAATTAAAAATATCAATAAATTTTTTACAAAAAATGGAAAGTTAAATTTTCACTTCAATAAATTAATTTTGAAAAAATGAGAATTGTCCGAAAAGTGGTTAAATCCTCAATCAGCAAGATGAATTTTCAAACAAGAATATCATTTTCTACTAAAAAAGACGAATTTCTAACAAAATCCATAAATTTTTAAATAATTAGGTAGATTTTTAACGAAAAAAGATCACACTTTAATTAAAAAATTTAATTTTCTACTAGAAACGTCATAGTTGAATTTTCTGTTAAAAAAATTAATTTTCGACAACAAAAAAAACAGTGTTATGAAAATTATTTCAAAGGAGATCAAATTCAATTAACATTTGGTAGGTACTGCAGATGCATTTTCAACCAATTACTTGATTTTTAAACGATCAGGAAACAGTTTTTTGAAATTTGTTGTTAAAATATTGAACAATTTAGTTGAATATTTTTTCTGTCTTGATTGAGAATTGTTTGCATTCGACTACTTGGTTAAATGTTAAACTAATTGAGTGAAAATGGATATTTTATGTGCCGAAGATTGACCAGTTTAGTTGAAAATATAATTCTTTTGTTCAAAATTCTGTATTTCTTTGGTTCAAAATTAATATTTTTGGTTAAAAATGTTTCCAATTGTTTTAAGGTTAAAAGACCTTTTAAAAATTAATTTTTTTAGTTGCAGATTCATTATTTATCTCTGATTAAAAACTTAAAAATTTTCTTAAAATGCAGTTTTTGACTCAATACAGCTGTTATTATTTTAAAATAATCATATTTTTTAGTTTTTGGTTAAAAATTGATCTAATTATTTAAAATTTTAACTACTCTGTTAAAATGTTAGGTGTTTGGATGAAAATGTCACTATTTGGTTGAAAATTCGTTGATTTTTTAAACTGAAAATTAAACTTTTTCATTTACAGTGTAAACGGTTTTGTTAAAAATTTGGCTTTTTAATGAAAGATTTGCATTTACAACTAATGAAAACATAGTGGTGAACATCTTAAAAAAAAGAATTTTAACAAACTATTTACATTTTTAACGACAGTTGAATTTTCGAACAAGTATGTAAATTTTCAACAAAGTAGTTGAATTTTTTATCTGAAAATATGGATTTTCGATAGGAAATGTAACATTTGATATTTCTACAAATGCAGATGCTGCCAAGAGATGCATCGTAAAAATAAGGATACGAATTTTCAATCATAAATATTAATTTTCCATAAGAGATTCGAATTTAAACCAAAAGTAGAAAAGTTACTTTTTTGCACAAAATTTTTAATCTAGAAAAACGAATTGTCAACAAATAAAGAATTATCAGTTAGGAAATCAAAAAATGTGTCTTAATTCTTAAACTTTTAAGTCTAAAGACTATTTTTATGTAAAACAGTTATTTTTATGTAAAACAGTTATAATTTGAAATATAATAATTATTCCCTTGTAGGAATCCAATCAGGGATCTGGCCGGGTCCCAGCCGGATAGACCCGCTTTATGCCGGGCGCTGGTCGCGGAATCCGGCCACAAACGTCACGGTAAACTGGTCGGGTCCCGGATTCAATACCGGCCAAAAAGCGGTTAAGAAATGTTGCTTCAGGCGAGAAATTGTTAACTTGTTTTGTCTTTTAAGGCTCATCGTAAGATTACGGTGAAATTTAAAAGTCAAATCAAGTGAACCAATTCTAGAAAGAAAATTGGAGTAGAATTTTATTCCCTGATGATAGAATCTCATAGCAATTTGGGAGCTACGTGGTGATTTAAGGTTAGGAAGGAAGAAAGTGAAAACTGTATACACAAGACTATATTTTAATTTAAAATAATAATTATTTACGCTCTAAATGGGGGTTTCAAACTAATTACTGAAATAAGGTTGATTTTAACCACAAGTCTCGATTTTATTTGCGAACTTCGAAGAGTCGACACGACGTGAGAGCAAGGAGCATCCTCGCTCCAGGTGCGAAATTGAAAATTACTGAGTATCTATGCAGACGACAGAAACACCAGGCGCTATATATGGCGGTAAATTTGAAATGGTACAGGTCAAACATTGTCTGAATATAGAGAAGCTTATGACAATTGTATCATTTCTGTTGTTGCACATAGCAGAATCGATAACAGTTTAATTTAAAAAGTTAAATTATTCGAAAAAATTTAATGTTTTTTTAAAAAGAATTTAAGAAAGTTCATTTTTGTTTCACTGATCTCATAAATCTTTAAATTATAATTGTCAAGTAATAATTCATATAGCCTCGATAATTACGTCTTTGATAATATCACGGCTCTTAAAAAATGTGTAATTTCTACAAAAACATTAAGCTGACCGCAGTGTCCGACTAGAAACCTTGTTGTATTAGGGTCAACCGGGGAAATTTCTACACGGGTTAGTTCAATTTTAAAGAAAGATTTTAAAGGGGAGACTTGACCAAGATTTTTAGGGAAGAGTTTACCAAGTGGCAACAAGCTTATTACATGTGTTTTTCTACTTATAAGGTCATTGATTATTATAATGCGCGTTCAAAAATTTTTGCTAAATTGATTTATAAAAATTGTGGTGTAAAAATGCAAAGTTCATTATTTAATTAATACGATTATCTTCAACGTGAGTTACAAAATTGTAATAAATGCTATTAATCAATATTAGGTGTAAATTAATTTTCAATAAAAAATGCTCATTTGGAATAAAACAGTTCAATTTAATTTTCTACCAAGAAATATAAAATTTGTTAAAATTCTATTATTTAAGATTAAATACAGTTTCAGGAACAGAACTTATCCCTCATTTTATATCTTTAAACATTCTATAATAAATTAAATTTCAAACGCTACGATACCGGAAGCTATCAGCTAGCAACCGGTAGTCTTAAACAATTATTAGATACCTACAGAATTCAAAGTCAAGGATAAAACCATCCTCAAAAGCCACAGCTTAAAAATCTTAAAACAATTTTTTAACTCTTTTTTTCTCATTATTTTTTTATTATTCTATGGCATCCCAGTGGGCACAAAATTTGGCGACGTATTTACGACATCGTTACCACATCTTTACGACAACTTTACAACATCCTATGTCCATGTCGTTAAGGTGTCTTTATGATATCGTAAATAAGTCGCATGGTCTGACAATGTCTTTACTACATCGTAAAGACACCTTAACGACATGGACATAGGATGTTGTAAAGTTGTCGTAAAGATGTCGTAACGATCTCGTAAAGACGTCGCCAGATTTTGTGCCCACTGGGATCATATGAGCGTAGAATAAATCCACTGTTATCGGCAATATAAATAAACTAATTTTTTAATAAATAATGTCAATCGATTACAATTTTTCTTCGAGTACAATTCGATGGGTACTACGAAGAATAGGCTATCTTTTCGGTACCGTTCAGAATTAGGCTAACTTCGTTTTGTATGAAATTTAGTAAACACGTAGAGGTGCGAAA
>NC_046664.1:66589532-66600524 GCF_010883055.1 Belonocnema kinseyi
TAAAATATAGGAGCTTAAGTTACATTATAAACTGTAATACAAAATGCTAGAGTTTTGAATTAGTTGGGAATTTTTCAAAAAATAATACGTTATTTATTCCTCCTGAAAACTTAGCTAAATGAAGTTAGCCTAATTCTAAACGGGAATGAACAGATAGCCTATTCTTCGTAGAACCCATCGAATTCTTTTTCACGCTTTACAATTTTGTATCGACAGAACTTAGAAATTGTATCGTATGCTATTTCGGTGTTTTAGACTATTTTACAGCAATTTATAATTTTATCATATGTAATTTTTTTGAAAAAATTGTCTTTGCATTTTAAACATATTTTTTCTTTTTTTATATCCATAAAGTTTGGTATAGTAATGCCCCGATCATGGGAGAAGCCGTCCGCCAGTACTGAGAAAATTGCTGCACTGAATAAAAAATTGTTCTTGAATCAAGTAAATGTTACTTCATTCAAGTCAATCGCAGCTACGAATGAGGATGATAGAATATGAGTTTGTTCTAAATAAATAAATACTTGCTACCGTATGCTTGGAACAAGCGTACATTTTCTTAATCTGAGAATACGTATTCTTAGATAAAACATCGCATTTTATTATTCTAAAACTTTATTGTTCATATAGAGATGTATTCAAATGAAGAACATAGTTCACTTCTAAGAAATCATTTCTGAAACATTTCAAGAATATATTTTCTTAATATAAGAATATGAAGGATCGGATCAATAGAATGAGCCTCAACTGAACAATATTTCTCAATGAAAATTTTTTTTTTTCGAAATTATTGTTATATAATCTTCATTTTTTAATGTATTAAAACATGTAATTCTTGCCACTGTTACTTAGAAATATAATCGCACGCTTAATCTCTTTGGAATATCGCACTCCACGAGGATTCGAACACTACCTAAACTACCTAAAACTAGTGTCCTAACCACGCGCTCTACCGACTTCGCTATCGAAGCACTTGGATCTCGGTGACAAAATCTCGAGTAAGAATTTCAAGGCTGTGTCGTACGAAGTCGTATGGTGAGCCTCAACCATTTTCAAACTAAACTTTGCGGAACTCAATGTTTCTTTTAAGAAAACATCTTTCTGATGATACTTGACAATTTTCGAGAGACTTTAATATACCATTTTTTATTTATAAAAATTTTGGAACTGAATTTTACTTATTTAAAAAAAATTATTATTAATCTAAATTAATTGAATTAATAAAAATAAAAATATTATTAATCTTATTTAAAATGTTATAAAATATTTAAAAGTAATAAAAAATGACCAAAAATTCTCCATAAAATGCGCAGTTTTCAATTGATCCAACTCTTTTATTGTATATAATACTCTTTTACTCATTTTTAAATGAAAAAACAAATTTCTTAAACTATGATATAAAATATGTGTAAAAGTGAAGTAAGTTTCACTTTTTTAAAAAGGCACTTAACACTTGTTGATTCTAAATATTTAAAATGCTTAAAAACGACCCAAAGGTAATCAATAATAAAGAAAAGTTGCATGTACAAACATCTTTAATTTATCAAATGCTTTGATCATACATTGTTTACTAAGATTCGAATATGGAATTGCTTTCCTAAAACAACAATTTAAAATATACAAAAAATAATTGAACTTCACTTATTTTACAAAGGGCTCAATACTTTTTTCTTTAAAAATGTAATCCGCTTGAAAACGATCTAAAGCTTATAAAAAATTAATAACTTTTGAGTTGAAAAACGCTTTAATAACCTCAGTGACAAATGAGTATTTTCTTATTTTTAAAAACTTCTGTATTTTAAGCATTTTTTAAAGCTTATAACTTTGTTTTATGCTATCATATATATTTATTTTTTATTATTTACAAAAATGTTTCACGGTTGAAAAAATTCGAAATGATTTAATTTTAAGTAGATTAATACATACAAATATTCAGCGAAAAAAATGACAGACGCAGTACATTTATAACCTTTTAATAATTTTAGGTATGAAATTACTTTTGAGTCTTGCATAATTATTTCAAAATTAATAACACTTTTTTTTTAATCTATTTGAAAATGTTTCATTCTTACCCACAAAAACTTACCGACGCAATAAACTTATAATTTTTTAAATAGTTTTATGAGTCATTTGGTTTGTGTGTCAGCGTAAAGTTTGTAGTTTATCAAAGTTGCAAATCCCTATTTACATTTGCATAAATAAAATTGATTATGTGCACCAATGTTTTGAATTTTATAAATATTATTGCATTTCAAAATAAATGTTAGCGGCGAAGAGAACCAACTTCATATAATGTCAACTTAATAAAATACTTTTGCAGGAAGAAGTAAATTAATTTAGACCAATATTTTAATTTTCATAATATGTGTGCGATAACTATTGTATCAAGTCTACAGTTTTTATATTGAAAAGACTGATGTGATTCTATTTTGATGACATAGGTATCTTCAAAGTAAATCTGACATTCGTTTCAAATAAATAATTATTTGAAGGAAAATATTCAAGTATTATTTTAAGAGAAATTATTTCTTCGCTGAATACATTCATTTTCTCGTCTTAAGAACATGAACATTGTTTCAATTATAAAAGTAGTCAAAATAAGTATTTGAATTTACTTGGATCAAGAATTTTGTTAAGAGTTTTAGTTACTTATCATAAGAATATAATATTCTTAATTCAATATTTTATTAAACTTTACGCAAATAAGTATGATGAAACAAATTAACTCAATACTTTTTTGCTTAGAGTAAATATATTCTTGATTCAAATAGTTGTCCGGATTCTATTATTTTCTTGATTCAAGAAAATCGGTCCCTTGTAAAAAGAAAATACTTGCTTCTTTCAAGTAAAATCAGCCAAGTAAATTAGCCTACTTGATTCAACGCAAATTTTTTTTCAGTGTGATTATTTGTACTGGTGGCTGGTACTGGAACAGTACTTCGCCGATGGTGAACTCCTGAAGCCACTAAATTTTCCACCTGGGTAATAGAACGTTTTTCGTTGTAGAATACACGAAGAGAACTGGTAGATTATATGCAACTATTCGCGTCCAGTAAGCTGATTTATAGTAATAGCAACTACTCGTTGGTTCAGGAAATAAAATTTCGAAACAAATATGAATAATACATCTAGTAATATAAAATATCTTATTTTCATACTTTTGATGTAAACCGAAAAATTAGAATGTTGAGACCATATAATTCTAACTTGTATGTGCTTAAGAATCCATTCCTGGCTTTTCAAGCTGCTGACAACTAATCTCGATAGGCGAATGGTTAGGCTCGTTGATTAACGTGCGTTAGGTTGTGCGTTCGAATCCCCCCGTTGCGTGAGAAATTTTAATTGTTATTTAAGCGTTAAAAATTACGATCTACCAATTAATCATAAGTAGATGCATGTATATCTTGAAAAAAATCATTTATTATGTTTAAGTATATATTTTTAAGGATTCTTTTTGGGAATTTTTAGCGCGATTTTATTAATCTCTTAAGAGTAGCATCTACTGCGCATGCAGTCGCATGTGCGATTCTTGTTCAGTAGAACGCACTTATCTTCAGTATGTTCTACTGACTCTTTATTGATGAATACAAAACAAACTAGTTACATCATAAAAACTACGCAATGAAAAAAACTAACAATTTAAAGTTTTAGTTTAGGACGTTACTGGCATTTTATGTTAAAAATTCATATATTTTATTTTAATTATTAAGAATAGCTTAAGAAGAGAAATATTACTTTTAAAGAGAAATATTACTTGTGAAAGGTCAACAAATTAAAAAAATTAAAAGAATACGCTGCTAAGTACATGTCCGTTGACATGTTGCGGCATACCAACTTTTTATTACTATAATAAAAAATGCGCTTTTGAGCAAATTCTTATAACAGGATGCGTAATTGATTTTTATCTACTTTTTGGGCCTAAAAATCCGTTTTTTTTTCAAATACCCCTTAGCACCTTTTAGAGTGCCGACCTTAAAATATTAATAACTTTTATGATTTTTACCGTCGAATTTTACCGCCATATTGCCAAATTTTGCCCAGGGACATTTCCACGAGAAGTAATTAATTGTGGGAGGACACCCCAGGGTCAGGAAACTGCATTGGAATTCTGAAATGACGATCCTCTAAAACTACTTTGGCGCCATCTATTAGTACTCGCTGCAACTAAGGGACTTAAAATTATGGTTTGACATAATGGAAATGCAACGAGGTCAAAATAGTCTAAAGGATAATAAAAATTAAAATAATTAAAATTATGCTTTAACATAATGGTAATGCAACGAGGTCAAAAAAGGCTAAAGCATAATAAAAATGAAACGAATTAAAATTATGCTTTAACATAATAGAAATGCAACGAGGTAAAAAAAGGCTAAAGCATACTAAAAATAAACTGCAGTGCTAATGATATATAAAGAATAAAAATTATGCTTTAACATGCTGAAAATGATTGCGCATTGAAATTGGGAAGCATAAGAAATGTGGTGTTATATTAAATAATAAAAAATAAACTAATTCTTTTTAAGATTCCAACACAATAATAATGAAGCGATTTAAAATGATACCTAGACATGTACAAAAATTGTCAAATGCTAGCCATCATATTAATGTTCCGTAAAGAAAATAAGCTGAATTCCCAGTGAGCAAAAATTTGGTGACGTCTTTGCGACATCGTTACGACATCGTTACGACATCCTATGTCCATGTCGTTTCGGTGTCTTTGCGACATCGTAAAGACATCGTCAGATCATACGACTTATTTACGATATCGTAAAGACACCTTAACGACATGGAAATAGGATGTCATAAAGTTGTCGTGACTATGTCGTAAAGACGTCGCCAAACTTTGTGCCCACTGAGTTCTTTTAGATTTTCGTACAGCATGACAGTAATTGTTTGGAAAATAAATGTCAACAATTTTAGCACTTGTCATACGAAAAGAAATATGATTATGTTAAAGAATAAAATAAATGAATTAAATCTATGTCTAGGCATAATAATAATTACCATGATTCTCCTATCCTCTGCATGCATTCACAATTTATCTTATCATAAACCTTAATTTTAATTAATTTTTTTTATGTCTAGACATAAAAAGAATGTTTAAAAAAAATTTATGAATAGACGAGTTACATTTCTTTTCTGTCCTTCATCATGGATGCTATTTGAAAGTAAAACAGCTTGCCATACTGTTTGGTTTTTTCTTCAAAAAAGAACTGAATATAGATTATTTCTAATTAAGTCACATAAATTGATTATTGCTAATACTGGCCATAATTCGTATAATAAAAGTTTGTGAATGTTTAAAATACTTTAATTTCCGTTACATTATTTTTGCAAATTTTTGCGACGTGAAATGAGTATACGAATTTTTATCTCAAAATTATGTGCGAATATATTTTTCTTTTTCTTGGAATAGTTTAATATGCGATAAATAACTAAAATGTTCTAAGAAATTTAGAATAAAAATGATTACGATGTTTCACCCGAAATAATTCTTCAATGCTTTTTATCTTATAAACTAACTAATTAATTATTAGTGATTTGATTCAATATTTGATATAATTCGTCTAATAAAAGTTGATTTACTTTAAACCTATCTTTATTACAATTATATGATGTTTTGAAATCCGTATTATGGTGTGGAATGACCCAGTGGGCAAAAAATTTGGCGACGTCTTTACGACATCTTTACGACAACTTTACGATATCCTATGTCCATGTCGTTATTGTGTCTTTACGATATCGTAAGAATGTCGTATGATCTGAAAATATCTTTACGATATCGTAAAGACACCGAAACAACACGGACATAGGATGCCGTAATAATGTCGTAAAGACCTCGCTAAATTTTCTAACCACTGGGGAGTATCTGAATTCAATTTTCAAAATTATATGTAAATATATTTTAATTATTGTTTGATTATTTAATAATTGTTTAATGATTTTTATTACTTTCACTGCGTATCGGATCGAAATATTATTTTAAACATTATAGGTATTGTTTTAATCATGTGGCGATGTTTTTTGATGGACTGATTTACATAACTGGACATGAAATGTTTTTAAACATTCCATTCAATTTCATATTGGAAACTATGAATCGGGTCGGAATGTGATTTTTTAAATGGTAGGTATTAATTTTTCATGATGTCGTATAAATATCATTTCGCAACATTTTTTTCATGATATTAAATTAACATATAGTGCACTAAAATCTTCGAATTATATCTCGCTCTTTAATATTACTAACAGTAATAGTAAGTTCTAGGTTACATGGATTCATTGAATGTATTATTTCAGATTCTAATTCAACGAAACTTTTAGTGGTAAAAAATGTTAACAAATAAATAGTTATTCGAAAAATGAGTGAATCATAAAAATGAACATAACAGTACTCGCGCGCTGGCGCGCACACATGGTAGTCTAGTCTCAGTGCGTAAAAAATTCAGCGACATCTTTACGACTTTGTTACGACAACTTTACGACATTTATACCACATCCTATGCCTGTGTCGTTTGGTTCTCTTTACGATATTGTAAAGACATCATCAGATCATACGACGTCGATGTCGTAACGATGTCGTGAAGACGTTGCCAAATTTTGTGCCCACTGGGTTTTTACGATATCGTAAAGCCACATTAACGCCATGGACATATGATATCGTAAAGTTGTCGTCAAGATGTCGTAACGATGTCGGAAAAGACGTCGCAAAATTGTGTGCCCACTGGGGTCTTAAAAATCATCCTACTTCTGATTAAAAAAAAATATCCACCTTCCTGAATCCTCATGTCAGTGACTTACAATATCTGACAATATAACCTTAGGATCTTGACTCAGACGGAGGTGTAGCCTTGACCTAGTACTCTGACCACGACCACGACCACGTGTGAGACCTACCTAAAGAGAAATTGAATTCCAAGTGCTAACGTAAAGAATAGGAATATAACGTTTAAATTACTACCTGGTGATTCACTGGAGCGAGTCGATTGTCATCGCTATTTAAAGAAGACTTTTTATTTATTTTAAAAGAAATAAACAAAACAGTCGAGTTCAAATAAAAAATGCAGACAGGGAAATTAAGTATTTATTTATTGCTGGTTTTACAGCCCTTCCCTTATTTCCGTCTTTGCCCATTTTTCTCGTTTTTTTACTTAAATTACATTTTTTTCTGGTGCTTGAAAAAAAATTATATTTCGAGATGGTGCAACCCCACGATTCTTAACACGTATTTCCATAAAAAAATTTAAAAAAATTCAATCGGAATTGTCAGTATAAGCTGAATCAAGTTGAAACTCAACTTATTTACAAATTCCATGAAATATGAATGAAATATAACTTTTTAAATATCACTCCCATAAGTTTGTTTTATAGGGGCTTAAAAAACCCCATAAGTGAAAACATGGGTTTAGAGATAGAATGTCGCGATTTTCAAAAAAAAATTCCCATTTCTGTACAATTTTCAATTAGAGAGAGGTAAAAGTTAATTAATTTTAACAAAATAATTGCTTAATCAATGAATGATTATTTTTAATAATATTAAATTTGAACAATGCTAGATATTTCAGTTTTTCCAAAATTTTCAACTTTCTGTTCACTTTTCACTTAGCTTTAATTAATATTTAATCTAATATATCAAACCTAATTGTTTAAACAAATTATTATTTTAATAACTATCTTTATGAATATTAATGCCAGATAGTTGCGGTTTTTTCCTAATTTTGTAACTTTTTGTCTATTCTTCAATTAAAGTTAACTAATAATTAATTAATTTCACTACAAAAAGTGTTTAATTAATTCATTATTATTCTTCATAATAT
The DNA here is from genome assembly GCF_010883055.1 of Belonocnema kinseyi. NCBI lineage: Eukaryota > Metazoa > Arthropoda > Insecta > Hymenoptera > Cynipidae > Belonocnema > Belonocnema kinseyi. Next base: position 66,597,350 of record NC_046664.1, read on the forward strand.
TCTTTTTGTTTTATGGTAAAAAGTTGCGTTTTATTCTCAAAATTATTAACTAATTGACTATTTTTTACTTGAAGTGACTTTATAATTATTTGAATTGAATTAATCATTTAACTTACGTCAATCAAAAATTGGAAAAAAGTCGAAAATTTTTGAAAAATTCGTAACTTTGTAGTATAATTAAAATTGTATATTATTAATACTGATAATAAATAGTTTAGGCAATTAATTTTGTTAACCATAACTGGAAATTAGAAAAAAGTGCAAATTTTTTGAAAAACTGCAACTTTCTAGTATTTTTCTAAATGAATATCATTAACACTAAGAATAAATTCCGAGAAAAATTATGTTGGATCACAATAATTAGGTATGACATCTTTTTAATTGAAAATGGGACATAAAGTGTTGAATTGTTTTTTCGCAAGAGTGCAAAATATTTCGTTTAAAAAATGATTTTTTTTTTGAAATTCAACTCTTTTGTTGAAAGTTCGCCTTTTTGGTTTAAAATGAAAATATTTTGTTTAAAATTAATTTCTTAAAATTAAAGATTAATCTTTTTGGTTTAGGATCCAATTATTTTTTTGGGATTTTATCTTTTTTTTGTTTAAAATCTCATTGTTTTTGGTAGAAATTTGATCTATTTTAGTTAAAAATGCAAATCCTTGTGAAAAATTAATCAGTTTTATTTGAAGACACAGCCATTTTTTTTAAATACGTTTTTTTTGGTTTAATTGTATTATTTTCGAGTTAAAATGAATATCTTTTTTAATTGAGACATTAATTATTTTTTGTTAAAAATGAATATTTTTGGTAAAAAATCAATAATTTTGGTTGAAAACTGAAAATTTTTACACGGTCAAAAATTCGAATATTTAAAAGGTTAAAAGTTAAACTACTTTGTTAAAAAATTGCTTTTATTTTGGTATTTTTGGGTTAAAAATTCCACTATTTTGTTCGAAATTAACTTATTAGTTGAAAATTCACTTTTTCACTTTAAAAGTTGAAGTATTTTGTAGAAAATTCATCTTTTTCTTGAAAGTTCATCTCTTTTAGTAAAAATTGCATTTTTAAAAAGTTACAACTATAATAAAGAGGTTCCAAGTTAAACTACTATATTAAGAATTGAATTTTTTACTCGAATTTTATCTCTTTGGTTGAAAATTTAACAAATATTTTGGAAATTTTTGGTTGTTGTAAATTTTAGTTTAAAATTGAACTTTTTAACGAAAATTGAACTGCCTTCGTGAAAATGAATTTTTTGGGCTAAAAATCCATATTTTCGGGTTGAAACTTTAACTATTCAGTAGAAATAAAATTTTTTGGTATAAAAATCCAACAGTTTGGTTATATATTTTTTTCAAATGGATTGCAAAATCTTTCTTTTTCGAAAACTCAACTATTTTGTTAAAAATTCGTTAATATAGAAATATTTTTATATTGAAATATCAGCTATTACATTTTTTGTTGAGAACTAATTTCTTTTAGTGAAAAATTCAACTACTTGGTTGAAAGTCAAAGTTTTCTGTTGAAAATTAATATTTTTGGTCAAAGGTTCATTATTTTATTTGAGAATTATTTTCTTCGGTTAAAAACTAAACTACACTGGAGCCCCGGTTTGCCGGGCGTTTCGGGACACCCTTAACCCTTAAACGGCCTAAACGCCACTACCGGGACACTGCTTATCAACGGCCAATAACTAAGACTATTCGACACTAGAAAAAATTGAGACCCATATATTTTTATTGCTTAAGATCTCCTCTTTCCGACGGTGCCAATGAAATTCCTCAAAAAATTGATTTATTATCCCAAAATGCAGTTTAAACAAAAAAAAACGTGATTTTTCGTGCCTATTTTTTTTGTGAACCATTTTCCAAAGCTTTTCGTGTCTGTAATTAACCTGGAATCTCACTAACGGGTGGAATAAATGTCTAAACTTTAAGAATTTATGGTTCAAAGATCGATTTTTCGTTCTAGTATTTTCAAAATGGCGTCTTAATGGCAAAATTTTTGTGAAAACATTCATGAATTTTTTTACAATAAACGATGCGCTTTTCGGAAAAATCATCAAGAATAAAAAGTTCTTGTAATCAACCAAGGAATACGCCTGAATCTTTTCGAAGCGTTTTGAGCAAAATTTTGGATTTTGCATATGAACAATTTTTGCAAAATTCAAAATTTTGCTCTAAACGCTCCGGAAAAATTCAGGCGTATTCCTCGGCTGATTACAAGAACTTTTTATTCTTGACAAATTTTCCGAAAAGCGCATAGTTTTTCAATAAAAAATTGCCAACGACTCCGTAACCCTTATTGCACTCTGACATCAAACCACACCTTCACCGCATTGTCATCCTGGGAATTTTCGAGTACACCCAGCAAAAAAAAATGCCAAAGCGTAAAGCCTCAAAAAATACAAAAAACCAATCCAGATTACTCTGGCTCTGATGGAGATGATTCATCAGATGACGAGAATTCGGGATCGGAATTTCCCAGACCGAATGTATCATATAGATCTGTTTTCCATAACTACACATCATCTCAAAAACAATTGGAATCAAATCACGTTTTTTCATGGATTAACGAAGCAAAAAGTTTGCCCTGGAAATTTCTGTAAAGAAATCAGCAGGAAATATTTGTCGCAATCAAAACTAGGTGATTTCGAAACTTACAGATACGAATCACGAACAAGAGCATTATTAATAATGAACAATGTCGCCAGAGGACTACTAGATTTTGCATTGATTGCAACATGTATTGCTGCTTACATTGTTTCTCAAAATTACATTCTGAAACAGCAGGATCAAAATGATTTCAACGGATTGAAATCTGAAATGAAAAAAATTCTCCATAAAAAAAATTAAAAAATATATAAAATCCCTTAAAAAAAAGAGACTATCGATATTCGTCGACCTCCACGTTGGGGATAGTTGGGCAACGTAAACTTTGTTTGCAGCAGACGGACCATAGATATTCGTGAATCATTTTACTCTTACACGATGCTTAGAACTATGAAAATTCTTTATTGAAAAACTATGCGCTTTTCGGAAAATTTGTCAAGAATAAAAAGTTCTTGTAATCAGCCTGAATTTTTCCGGAGCGTTTTGAGCAAAATTTTGAATTTTGCAAAAATTGTTCATATGCAAAATCCAAAATTTTGCTCAAAACGCTTCGAAAAAAATCA
>NC_046664.1:66600624-66615228 GCF_010883055.1 Belonocnema kinseyi
CTACGCTATACTACACGCTTAGTTACTATATTCGCGAAACACGAAATGCTTCTTCATTCCGGAAAAGAAGCAAAATAACAAACTTATTTAGTACAAGGTCAAGGCTAATTCCTTTCTCTAAGGAAAAGGATTTCTTCACAAATATTTTTTCCTGACACCCTTAAATGAAGAAATATATATGAAAAATTAAAAATAAACATAGTAAATACATTCGAGACGATGAATTACTTACAGAAATTCTAAAATTACTTTGTATAATCTGAAGTCCCGGTTTTTTGGATCCCGATATACCGGATAAGGTGGTCTAAACGACAGAGGCGTTAGCAAGGTCAGAGGAGTTGTACAGTTTAAGGTGGGGCACTATGAGAAGCTACAAATAAAAAGGAGAAGAAGAACGGTTTGGAAAATTCCGATTTACTGTGAAGGACATTGTGGGTACTCCGAAACGCCCGGTAAAGCGGGGCTCCAGTGTAAAGCCGATTGTATAGCGTAGTTCAGTTTTCGATCGAAAAGATTAATTTTCGATCGAAAAATACGAATTTTAAATAAAACGCATGAATTTTCAATTAAAAAACGAATGTTTAACAAAATAGTTCAATTTCCAGCAAAAGAGATGAATTCTCATAGAAAAATTCAATAATTTAATGTAAAACCAATAACAGTTAAAGTGTACCAAAAACCATGAATTTTTAAACAAATATTTTTATTTTCTTTCAAAAAATAATTTTGAACCAAATTGTTTAATTTTCATGAAAATAAATTTTTTTCAACTAAAAACATGAATTTTTAACCAAGAGGAATAAGTTTTTACAGACAAATACGAATTTTTAAACAATAATTCAATTTTCAACTAAACTATGTAAAGTTTTTATCGAAAACGTAAAAGTTACATTATCGGTTCCCGAAATTAATTTTTTACTAAAATAAACTAATTGTTCATAAAATAGTTAAATTTTTAACTAAAATTATGCATGTCGTGGAAAAAAAATGTTAAAGAAAGTAGTTCATTTTTCAATCAAGTAAATGAATTTTTAACAGGAAAGAAGAATTTTCAACTGAAAAATATAAATCTACAATAAAAAGATATACTTAAATTTTTAATTAAAAAATTAATCTCATACATTTTTTTAACAAAAGAGTTGAATTTTCAACGAAGGAGATGATATATTAACTAAAATTGTGAATCTAAAGTGAGAAAATAAATTTTGAAAAAAGTAGTTCATTAATAATCAAGTATTTGAATTTTTAAACAAAAAGAATAATTTTCTAATAAAAAAATATTTTTTTAAAAATTACATAAATTTCCGACCAAATAGTTTATTTTTCCGATAAAAAAGATAAATTAAGGATGATAAATGGAATAGTTAAATTTTCTATTAAAAAATGAAAAGTCAACCAAAAAATATCAATTTTCCACCATATAGTTAACTTTTCTATTGAACAAGATAATGTTTAACACAATTGCTTAATTTTCAATAACGTACATTATTTTTCAACTAAAATTATGAATTTTAAAACAAAAAGATTAACATTTTACAAACAAATACGAATTTTCAAACAATAGTTGAAATTTTAACTAGGCAAGGTAAATGTTTTACTAAATGAAACTAATTTTTAACAAAATAGTTAAATTTTCAACTAAAATTGTACATGTAAAGTCGAAAAATAAATTTTAGAGAAAGTAATTCATTCTTCAATTAATTGTTTGAATTTTGACTAAAAAGAATAAATTTATAATAAAAAAGAGTTTTTTAAACAAAACACATAAATTTCCGACCAAATTGTTCAATTTTCAAGTAAATAAGATAAATTCAGGATAATAAATGGAATAGTTAAATTTTCTGTTAAAAATGAATTTCTTAACCAAAAAAGATGAATTATCCACCAAATAGTTGAATTTTCTATCGAACAAGATAATTTTGGACACAATTGTTTAATTTTTAATAAAGTAAATTATTGTTCAATCAAAAACATAAATTTTTAACCAAGAAGATTAACATGGTACAGAAAAATACGAATTTTCAAACAATAGTTGGATTTTCAACTGAAAAAGGTAAATTTTTAATCAAAAATAGAAGAGTTACATTTTCAGTTCCAGAAATTAATTTTTTACTAAATCAAACTAATTTTTAAGAAAATTGTTAAATTTTCAACTAAAATTGTGCATGTAAAGTCAAAAGATAAATTTTGAAAAAAGTATTTCATTTTTCAATTAAGTATTTTAATTTTTAAACAAAAAGAATCATTTTCTGATAAAAAATAATTTTTTTAAACAAATTACATAAATTTCCGCCCAAATAGTTAATAGTTCAATTTTACAGTAAAAAGGATAAATTCAGGATAATAAATGGAATAGTTAAATTTTCTGTTAAAAATAAAATTTGAACCAAAAAATAAGAATTTTCCACCGAATAGTAGAACTGTCTAGAATAAAAAACGTATATAAGATTTAGATTTTAATTTCTAGATGAATTTTCAACCAATACGTTGATTTTTTAAAATATAAATATAAATTGGCAACCAACAATGGAATAGTTACAATTTTAATTTAAAAAATTAATTTGGTAGCAAATACAAATTAAATTTCAACAAAATAGTAGAATTTTCTACAAAGTTGTTGAATTTTTCACTAAACAGATGACATGCTCAAAAAACTTTAATATCTCTACAAATTTGATTCATTTTTAATTGATTAATTCAATTTTCAACATGAATTTTCAACCGAGTAGATAAATTTTCTACTAAAAATTACAAGAATTTTCAAATAAGTTGTTGAAATATCAAACAGAAAATTTATTTCTACAAAAAAAACTTTTACAAAAAAAAGACAAATTTTTAAGAAAATAGTTAAATTCTTAAACAAATAAATGATTTTTCACAAAGTTGTTGAATTGCCTGATGGGTGATTTAATTTGTAAGCCAATAATTGCATTTTACACAAAAACATAACTTGAAACGGAGAAGAAAAATATTCTAGCGAAAAAGACTTTTAAAAAAATTAATCATTTCTCAACCAATTATTTTAATTTTCAACTAAAAAAGATACAATTGCAGCCAAATAATCGAATTTTCATTTATCTTTAATAGTCGAAAATTTATCTTTTTGCAAAAAATAGATCTTCGCCATTGAAAATTCATTTTTTGGTTCATTTCAAAGTACATTAGAAAAAGGAAGCCTGACAGACGATGAGCTAGCAGGAGGAGACATTATTATGAATAATGTTATTTTAACTTATATAAATGTTTCTTAGACCGATATTAATGAATCTTGATAACAATAAAAATTTATTAAGTGCATACTGTGTAAATTAAAAATATCCTTTAGTACTCACTTGTATTTTTCTTGCATATTTTTCATTATTCGAAAATTTTGTTATTTAAAGTTTATTAAAATATTAAAATTAATTTTATTGTAGAGAAATGTTAAAATTTTGTTCCAGTTCTGTTATAAATATTGTGCAGAATATTTTCATTCATATTTGGGTGAAGTGAAATTTCAAATCAAACAATTATTTTGGAATTAAAATTTATTTACAGATAAGGAGTTTACAATTTTAAATAAAGTATTAAAAAAAAATTAAATTGGATTTTGAGAGAGAAATTAAATTTAGTACAAAATCTATGTATCCTAGATAGTTTGACCACAAAATGGGATTTTTCATTTCTCATTATTTTTTGTGCAATAAAAATTAGAATTTTTGATTTTACAAGAGAATCCAAAAAGTTTGTATGATAATCTTTTAGGGCGTTCAAAAAGCAATGCTTTTCTTTACTTTTTTTCATATCTTACGTTGTTTGGCCTATAAATTTGATTTTCGATTGATATTAAAAATGTTGAAAATCCTATAACTCTGAGCATTTTTTTGTACAAAAGAATCATCAGAATAAATTGTCCAAAATGGCTGTTGAACGAACTCGTCTTTTCTTTTCGGATTTGTTGGACCTTTCTTTTCTTATACTTTCTCAATCATAAATGATGAGAATGAGAAAAGTTAGAGGCCCTTTAATTTTTGTTATTAATTTCAGTTTTTAAATCATTTGAATTCTTCAAAGTAAAACGCTGTTACTTCTCTCTGTAATATTGATATTTTATCGAATATAAATAAAATTGAAAATAAAGTTTCTTAAGTATACCCAGAAGGCACAATATTTGGCGACGTCTTTACGACATCGTGACGACATCGTTACGACATCTTTACGACGTCCTATGTCCATGTCGTTAGGGTATCTTTACGATATCGTAAAGACACTGTAACGACATGGACATAGGATGTCGTAAAGCTGTCGTAAAAATGTCGTAACGATGTCGTAAAGACGTCGCCAAATTTTGTGCCCCCTGGGTAGTCTCAATATACTTGTTCTCTATCATTCTTTTAATTGTTGTAATTTCGTTTTCTGAGTCTTGTCGATTTTTCGTTGTGTATTTTTATGCTAAACAAATTTTAAACTATACATTAGAATGATAATTTCATTAAATACAAAAATCGAAACTTTAAGCGGCCGTCAGTAAACTGAATTACTAATTATATGGGGGGGGGGGGTCATGCTAAAAAGTATGGTTTTAGTATGTTTCCTTATTATTAACTTTTAAAGAATGGTTCTTTTTTTCTCTGTTTTTAAGAAACCCCCTTTTCTTGTTTTTTTTCGCTTAAATGCTTTTTGGTAGAAAGTCTACTAACTAACTACTTTGTAATTTGGTTGATGATTCAGCAATTTTGTAAAAAATTAAACTAGTCGGTTGAAAATTAATTTTTTTATTTCAAATTAAACTATTCTTGTAACCAAAAAACTGGATTAATGAAAATTTTAACTTTTTGGCAGAAAATTAACTTTTTTTATAAAAAAACATATTTTTAGTTGAAAATTCAACCTTTTTATAGTTAAATCGTCCTCCTGGCTTTAAAAATTAAAAATTTAGTTAAAAATTAATATATTTTGTGAAAGCTCGTCTTATTTTGGTAGATTATTCATACACTGCTGGAAAATTCATTTCTTTGGTGAATTAATCTTTTTTTTTAAACATGTAACAATTTTCTTGGCATTTTGGGTTTTTTCTTTTGTTCAAAATTAATTTTTTATCTAAAAATTGCAATTTTCCATTTTTGTTAGAAATTTATATTTTATAAGCTTAAAACTTAATTATTTGGTAGAACATTCTTTTGTTTTGTTGAAAATTCATCTTTTTGGTCGAAAATTAATTTTCTTGATTTTTTTACATCGTCTTTTTATTAAAAATGCAATTGTTAAGTTCTAAATTAGTCTATTTTTATTAATGATTTAACAATATGGTAGAAAATTAAAGTAGGACTCGTTTGTAAATTAACTTTTCCGTGTTTTTCTCGTGTTTATTAAATCTAGTTTTGTTCAATTATATTTCTGCAAGTTTTACCTCTTTGGCTTATTATTTAACTTTCTTTGTTGACAATTTGGTTCTTTATGTTATAAATTACTATTTTTCTGAAAATTGCAACTTGTCTATTCTTGATTCGAAATGGATCCTTTATAAGTTGAAAATTAAATTATTTGGTAGAAAATTCATGCTATTTGTTAAAAATTCGTCTTTTTGTTAAGAAAATTAATCTTCTTTGTTGCAAATTCATTATATATTTCGAATTTATATCTTAGGAATTCAAAAATTTTTTCAATCCTTGGTGGGAATTCTTTTACAAGTACGAAAAAGTATAACTATTTTTACAGGAAAACAAAAATTAAGATAATAATTTGTAAATGCTATGAACTCCAGGTGGCCGTTTTAATCAAGGAAACAAATTTCCCGTTATTTCCCGGCTCGCCGAAAATTATTGAATTATTTTAATTCTTTGGAATTCTTTCCTTTTCCATTTGTTTGTAATAACTTTAGTTTCTGAGATGCATCCCTAAACGCCTTATATTTCTTTCGAATTTTTTTGTATTTTTTGATTCTTTGAATTATTTTTATAAACTATTTGGGTTTCTTTGAAGTTGTAAATTCTGATGAGCATATGAATTTCAAGTGGTTAACTGCCCTCAAACTTTTAAAATTAAATTTTAATGTGCAAGGCACAGTCTAGTTACTGTTTTTTGTAACTGAACAAATTATAAGAAAAAGGATCACACGTTTCAAATAATCAAGAAACAAAAACAAAAAAAAAACAGAATTTTAATATAATTTTGATAAATAATTAAATGAGTAGTGAAAACCTTAAATTTTTCCTCGGAATTAAATGTAAATTGTCGATTCGACGCTACAGAGAAAAGTAAATATTGCTTGTCATACCTTAATTATGCGAAAAAATAATAAAATATTTTAAGATTTAAAAATACACGTAGAATAAATTTATACAGTGAAGTATTCGAGCCTTCAATTCACTATTTTTGTAAAAATTATATTTTTTAAAATAATTTTTTAAATTTCACTACAATTATAAAATATGACAAGATTTTTTTTTTAAACTTAATAATATAATATTTCGAATATTTTTCTTTTAAAAGAAACCAGACGAGGTATTAATTTAACTAAGCTGTATTAAATTTTCTCATTTAACTAAATTCTAAATTAATTAAAAATTTATATACTTTTTAAATTTATTTAGTATCTCGAAAATGTGCATTTTTAAAAAAAGAAACCGTAAAAGAAATTAATTAATTTTAACATAGTAATAAATATAATAATTTTAGGCCCTCATTAATTTTAATATTTTAGGCGAAGGCCGCGGTTACCATAGAAACGTCGAAAAGTTGAAGAGGGCAGCACCTCCTCCATCTTCACTCCATTTGGAATCGAACCTCAAAACTTCTGATTTCCGGTCAGGTGCTTTTCTAATTAAGCTATTAGAGGGATCAGAATTTTCTGTTATTAAAGATTCTTAACTTGATCGATATTGTGTAGATTTTCTGCCTTCATGGTTTGGAGAGTTGATCTACTGTCGGTAAGGTACAATCTCTGATGATATAGCAGATAAATTAAAAAAAATTTTAAAATAATTACTTATATCATTAACAACTAGCTAAAAATTAGCGTTATGTTCTTGAATTAAGAGTTCTTATTCTGATGCCTCTAATAGCTTAATTGGAAAAGCACCTGACCGGAAATCAGAAGTTTTGTGGTTCGATTCCCAATGGAATAAAGATGGAGTAGGATCTTTTTTTCAAGAAATAATTTTAATTTAAAAATATTATTTTCCATCTAGTCTTATTAAGACGTTAAGAATTTTCTGTTATTGAAGATTCTTAACTTGATCGATATTGTGTAGATTTTCTGCCTTCATGGTATAGCAGATAAATTAAAAAATTTTTTTAAAATAATCATTGATTTGGCCAAGCTTGGGAAGGTTACCTTTGAACTACAAAACTTGAATTTAATTCGTATCTGTTCGTAACTTATCTTTTTAAAGATCTATTGCGTATATCAATAATACGAATTACGCAATAAAGTATTTTAATGTTTTTGGAGTACGTATTAGAATCGTTCAAAATTTTTCAGCTCACATTTTAAACAGACCTCTGGTAAAGCCGGACCAAGATGGAGAAACTTTCGATTCTTCTTTAACTAATTGTAATGGCTGGTTCTGTCATTCGGAACAATTCCAATCAATCCCAATGGGCACCAAATTTGGCGACGTCTTTACGACATCGTTACGACATATTTACGACAACTTTACGACATCCTATGTCCATGTCGTTTTGGTGTCTTTACGATACCGTAAAGACATCGTCAGATCATACGACTTATTTACGATATCGTAAAGTCACCTTAACGACATTGACATAGGATGTCGTAAAGTTGTCGTTAAGATGTCGTAACGATGTCGTAAAGACGTCGCCATACTTTGTGCCCACTAGGATGTTTTTCAAATTCTATTTTATATGAGGCACACATTCTGGGATTCTCCTGAATGAATCTGGATTAGGTTCGTATTCATTTTTGACAAACACAACTAGAGTTTGTGAAAGGAACACTCATTTTTTCACTGTTTCACAACTGTCGGACTTTGATCGAGGCGTCCATGTCATTTTGCTGCTCTCTGGAGAATTGAAGTTTCGCGAGTTTTTCTTACTCTATGAATAAAAAAATTGCAAAGTTATAGATATATCTTATTAGTATTATACTCACCATGAAATAAATTATGACCATCGAAGTAAAGATCAGATCATATATTTTACCCGCATTCAGAGCAAATAGAGAATAAGCTGATCAATGCGTTGACGAAGAATTTGGTTAATAACACAGTCACACAAAAAAATCTTTTTCTGAGTCTTGAGGTCAGATCAAGTTTACTATATGTTTTTGGGGTTGCTGAATCCGAAAACGAGGTCGGAAAACCCCAAGTACACTAGGGTTCTGAAATAACCTCAAATAACCTTATCAAACTTTTTTTTTCCTATCCGGGATACAGAACATATTCATTGTATTTTTTTGTGGTCGCTGAATCCGCATCTGTAGCCTGAAAAACTCCAGCACGTCAGGGTTTTGATTTTCAAAGAAACTCGTGAAATTTATTAATCCGACGGACGCGTCTCTGCATACAGGGCACCTCCTCGCGGTTTATATCTGATAGCACTAAGGCTAATGCTCCTATATACCTTTGTTTTGTAAAGCAAATAGGGTCCATTGGTTGAAGTGATTTTTGTTCAAAATACGGCCATGCCAAAAACATACAATAAACAAAGTCTGACCAGCGGACTCAAACAAATTTTTTAAAAGGTTTTTTGAGGTTATGTCAGAACCCTGGCGTGCTGGGGTTTTTAAACCTCGGATTTGGATTCAGCGACCGCAAAAACGTATCGCTATCTTACTAATTGTAGTGTGGTTTGTCATTCTAAAATATACATAATTATATATGATGTATCAGTTTAAGGAAAAAGTTTGCTTACCTCAACCGAGGCTATCGTGGGAAAATATAGCGATTATTTTGAATAACGTTTAGATAAAAGGCTGCATCTAAACCGGCAGGTTTTTGATCATTTATAAATATTGTGTACATATTTTTCAAACTTTTTAGAACCGTTCAAAGACAAAAAATAGTTTTGGTTAGAATAATGTCGACATAAAGATTCCATGGATCGCTTTCACTAGGTATCATAGATTATTATTTAAGAAATATTTCATTCGAAAGAAATTATGCTCTAAAAAAGGAAGTGGATTATGTTGTTTTTCGCACAATTTTAGTTGTATGGTAGTTCTATTGTGAAAAAGCAGCACAAGATACCAAAAAAATAAATAGACAAAAGTTATTCACCAATAAAAGTTCGAAAATTTGTTTGAAATTATATTATAATTACAATAAAATATTTAATAAAGAAAGTTTTTGCCTAAATCAGATATAAAAATTTGCTTTTTTCTTTTGTTTCTCACGAGGCACTGGGTGAGAATGTGTACTTCAAAGTCGAAGGGGCTTTAACAATTCACAAGTTATTTTTTAACAATCAATCAGTTTTTTACTTTTGAAACTATTGTTTTATTTTCTCTTTTCAAATTGTGCAAGGTACCTTTTGAAAAATTCTTTAGGGTGATAAGAATAATATTAAATATCGGGAAGGGACTTCTTTGTGTAACCAAAATACGTTGAATTTTTATAATTATTTCCAATATTGCAAATCACTTGTAACATTTTTAGACGACTTCGGATCTTAACATTTGTTGTATTTCTGTGCCTTATACTTTATGCCGATAAATTACGGATGTACAGGATTGTAACTAACACAATCTATTGTAAAATTAACAAAGATTTTGCGTCTGGTGCCTACTGGACATTCCTCAATTTCAGTTCCGGTCAACAATTTAACCCTGCCGCTTCTTATGTTTATCTTTGCGCGTCCTGGCTGCCTTTTGTCAGCATTTTGTGCATATATTCCAGCTAAAAAATTATTACTTTCTAATATTGCAAAGGCGTCACCATCAGATGTTGATAAAACAATTTGTTGTTGGGATGGCATGGGGCGATATCTATTATTTCCTGGTAGGTGTATTTTAATTGGTTTATCCGCAGAAAAAGTGTATCTTCGAAGTTCGAATTGCCGGTTCGGATTTTTAGTGGGGGTGAGTCGAATAAATGGAAGTTGGTCAAGTTCATATCCAAGCACGTTAGAAAAAGGAAGACTGGGACTTGATGAGCTGGAAGGAGATGACCTGGGTCCAGCACGGAGAGAACGCTCGCTACAAGGAGAACGGGACCTGGCACGAAAAGAAGGTTCGGCAGTAGGCAAGTATCTGGCAGGAGAAGGTTGTATTTCGGAAGAAAAAGACGAGTCACCACGAGAAACACCAGGAATAGGGGTTCCATTAGGGAGACAGTCAAACTGTGAACTTAACTCTGCAACAAGGAACGAAGTATTGATTTTTATAACTATCTTGGTATATCATGTTCAGGGAGCGGATTAACTAAACCGTGAAGTTAACTGAGAACCACGGCTCGGTTATCACAAGAAAAGTTCATCGACTAGACTAGCAGCAAGCGCGCGCACGCCAGGCACGCAGGTTGCTTCGTGGCCCCACTGAATGAACAGAAAATTTGAAAAAAATAAGGATTTAGATTGGGATCACCTGATTAGAATTTCAGACACAATTTGATTTCCCGTAAATGTTTCTGTTGCCAGTATCAATACAAGATTGTTCGTTTTGTCATTTAGCCTTTTTCCAGACCGATAGAGATAGATTCGAATCTGATTCGTCCAAGTATGGGAAAACAGGTGGTCGCATTGTACTACAAAGCCTGAATTTAAACAGGATGTCTTTAATTTATTTTAAAAAGTTTTTGAAGGTACATGAAAATCACACAAATAACACAACTGAAAATCTGTAATATTTTGGGTGTAAAAAATTTCTGACACCGCTGCGGATAATTTTCAATTTGTGAAAAGTTTTGAATTTGAAGGCTATGAAGCCATATTTTTATATTCTCACTGCTAAATTTTTTAACGGATTTCCAGTAGATTTGCACTAAGGCGAAGAAATTTCTGCTTCCAACAAATCTCAATGTAAAATGGGGCTTACGACAGACAAGTTGATAATTGCGAATTGCTTAAAAAGGTTCTTAAAATTATAAATATATCATAGTATGATATTCACCAATAGAATTAAAGATGATCATAAAGGTAAAGAGCACAGTATAATTAACCACCATTTTTAGGAAATTAGGGATAAAAATATTAATTCCTTGACCAAGAATTTGGGCAATAATGTATCTAATTAATACTTATTTCTTTATTAAAGGCGTTTTGCTGCGTAGTAGCCAATTGTTACCTCATTAATTATATTAAGCTTATCATTTTGAGATATTATTATTTACATTTCTTTGATGGGTCGAAATAGAGAAGTTTGTTTTCTACAGCCAAGGCCATCTTCGAAAAAATTAAGCTATTCGTACAAAAAACGTTTTGAGAAAAATCTATATTGCAAACGGAAATTTGTCAAATTATTTAAAAATATTGTGGACATCTTTCTTAAGATGTCTACTAATTTTCAAAGACAAACAGAAATTTTGGTTGAACACATGCAATGAAAACCATATGGATATATTTCACAACATATCGTAGAGTAAAATAAACCAAGCTTTGCTTAGGACTATTTGATTCTAAAAAAATAGTGCCCTAATAAATAAAATAAAATCAAGTTTCAGTTTTAAGGTTGTTTTTCTCTTCGATTGTATTTTTTAAAAAAGAAAATATTACCTCACATGAAAAACATTTCGAACATACAAGAATATCATCTATTGAAAATCGTGAGTCATGTACGAAACTTTTAATCTTTATCATTTTATTCTTATCGTTTTTTGATAAAAAAAACTCGCTGTGATGGTGTCTGCCTGTTTTTCTATTTGTCGTCGTCGTTTTTGTTGTTTTCGTTTGTATACTAGATAACTTTTAAGAGACTAATCTGATTGATTTCCACTTTGGTGCACACATTTAGGAACCAAAAAAAGAAAGATCGACTTCATTAACCAGCTTTTTATGGATAAACTTTCAACAAGATGGAGCATTTTTAACATTTTTGAGACAATTTTTTTTCAAGATTTAAAAATTCTATGTACGGCTAGGCATAGTATTCGGAAACTCAAAAAATGTATCCTTATTGGTACATGGGCTCTATATCCAGAGTCTAAGGACGCATCCGGTGTCTTTGTCATACACCCTTCTATTCCATATCAAAGAAACCAAATACGATACGTATGAATGAAGAACGAGCTTACGGCCCTTGATATCCCCATGCATGATATCATGTATATAAAGATGAGCTTGCATATGAATTACTCCCTTCTGCGTTTATACATCGCACTCTTTCAAGGGCTCGGTTTTCTAAATCTCCAGATTCTTTATAACAAAATTTTTCTCAGTATAGCTCACGTAGTTGCGAATTGAAGACATTTTTTTCCAAAAAGTAGCAGGAAACACGAGATAATTAAAAAGGAGCGTTTCCTTACAAAGCGGCGGAGCAGGTGATCCTAATAGTCTAACTGAATATTCGAATAGTCAGCAGATTCGATTGTAGAGTTGAAGTGAAGAGTGGGAAGTGTTTGCTAATCAAAATTTAGTTTAAGTGAAGATTGATTAGTCAAGAAGTCAAGAAGATGATTGATTAGTGGCAGCAGTGTGAGATATCAACTAAGCGATATGTCGGAAAAAGAACTTGCGTACTTCGAAATAAAAAGAAAGTAATGGAAAATGAATTAAAGTCAAATAGACAAACAGTATCACTGACTGTCCCCGAGTTATTGTTTAATAGAGTATTCGAAGTGAACAATAGAGTGGGAACATAAATATGAAAAAGTTAAGTTACTAAGGTGTTTCGTTGCTCCTGAAGATTACACATTGGTTAATATTTGGAAAAACTACAGAAACTCAAAAGGGGTTTCATAATATTTTCCAAGGTCTCTGATGAATTATATTTTGTTCGATACAAAAAATGGCACGACCTGTATCTCAAACTATAACTTTAGTAAATGATGCCCTAAATTTACCAATTTTACAATTAGAGCGAATAACTAGAGGGTTAGAAAACTCAGAATGTTCTAAAAATAATAAAAACAGGAATTATGAAAATCAATATGTGAATCCAACAAATACGGATGAAGGTGAATTGAATTAAAAAAAAAACATCAACCTGGTTCCAGACTTTGATTGAGCTACCTGTGAAACGTTATACAGAAAATTAAAAATGCAAAACTATCGTTGCTCAGAAACTAAAAGCAATAGCTACTGGCTCAATAAGAGTAGATGGTGTTGCCAATTATAAGGATTTATATAATAGCCTACGAATCCTATTTGGCAAAGAGAGACCCGCACTTAATCGACAAAGAGGAAATCTGTCAAATGGAAGCAACTGAAAGATTAGACAGCTTTATTAAAAGGTTTATTACAATTCAAGACAAAATTGCACATCATTTAAATTAATTAAAAATATCTTCTGTTGAGTTACGTATTGGAAAAGGATTAAAATGTCAATCTCATTTAAATTTCTTCCATTTTAACTGTGAGTTGATACTTTTCTAAAAAATGGAAAAAAAATTAAGACGAAGCATTTTCAATAGCTTATGTTGTCGAAGCGACAATCAGAACAAGAATAAAAAATGAAGAACCGAAATTATGACCCACAAAAATAATGGTTGGTAAAAACAAGACGAGATTACTTCTGCAGGACGAAATTAGGTCCAATGTGGAAATTGTAAACAACCAGGGTACAAGGAAGAGGATTGTTACCTGAAAGAAATAGGTTCTTAAAACCAAGCCTCAACCCACAGGATTTTGGAAAACCGGGTGAACGTGACTGACGAAAAATTCAACTTCTTCGATCATCTTGCAAAGAGGTAGTACATAAACGAGGAAGAGGAATCAGAAGAATCAGCAGAACAGTAAATGACGACAATGACTCTAGGCCTAGCCTGCACGTATATCTAAAAATGAAAGGTATGAAACCAGATAGATTTTTAATAGATACAGGTGAAAAAAATCATCAACCCATGGTACCTCACTATTTTAGAGTGAAAATCTATCATTTTTATCCTATTGATGAAAAAGTGTTTTATAAAGCTTCTGCAAATTTTGTTTACCAGAATTATGTTGCAATTAATGAAGAGAGATTTAATTCATTGAAACAGAATGCTAGACTCTCACATGTCAAAGAGAAAAGCAAGATTTATGGGAGATAAGACAATCCTTCCATGATATTTATGCATTATGTGACGACTCTCTACCTCTTACTAAGTTAACAACATATTCTATCGGTACAACAGACAACATATCTGTCCATGAGAAACAGTATAGATATCCAACAATCCTGCAGGAGCAAATAAGGCAACACATAATAAATATGTTGGAAACATTTTGGGTAGTTCCCAAAATACGCGACGCATCCGGAAAAGCTAAATCGCTAAATTGTTTGAAAGCTAATTGAAAAAACCACATCAGAGATTTGTTCCTTACGGGACATTGATGACATAATTGATGAATTAGGAAACTCGAAGTACTTTTTTGGATACTCCTCCTACCTTCCAACGAATGATAAAGGACCTGGAAGGGGATGGTTGATTTGTGTATACCAGGTGTATACATATGAAACCGGTATTTTTTCAAGAAAAAAACACATTTATTTCAAGAGAATGATAACAAATATTTTATTCAAAGTATGCG
>NC_046664.1:66615328-66623125 GCF_010883055.1 Belonocnema kinseyi
CAATACGCCAATTAGCACAAACGTTAAGTTCCGACAGTGCCTACAAGTGTGCCTACTGGCCGCTAGATGGCAATACCGGTTTCATATGCATACACCTGGTATGTGTGACATAATAAAAAAAAACATCAAAAGCTTCCCAGGAAATAGAAGAAATAGGAGAATTAAGTGAATGAAAGGAAATAAATACAAAAGTAATGAAAAAATCTAGCGTAGAATTAAAGATAGCATTGGGAAAAAGTATAAAAAGGGGTACTTTAGTACCAAAGATGAACTATACCTTTGAGAAATCTAAACACTCCTAGAAACCTTAATAATTTAAGATTTCAAATAAAAATTAATTCTAAGATGAAAATAAGATCCACAAACATTATTAAAAGAATTTTCGAAAAGCATCAAATCATAATAGAAAATGGTGCGGCTCCAAGAGACTTTAACTATTAATTATACATAGACGCCGCTAGACACTAAAGTTGTTCTTTATTTTTCAAAAGCTTAAACAGAATTTAGGAAAAGACATATGAAGAACTGTTAGGAGGGCACTACTCTGACGAACAAACCTTATCGAAAATCAGATAATAACATAACTGGTCCAATATGACTGATAGCGCAAAAAAACAATAAAACTAATATTCAATTCCAAAATACTATATATCATATAAAGAATACAAAAATGGTAATAAATATATACTAGTATCCGAAATTCAAGCTCTCTGGTCTAACTATATTATTAATAACAATTAATTTAACAATTAAACAATTTAAAACAATTCAGTAGATGAATTGACAATATCCTTTGGTAGAAAGATTTCATTGTCACCAGCATACATTATACCAGGGATTCTGAAAACTATAATGAAATTACATATATTAAGATGTGTCTATAACAAAGTTAGTGACATCTTAATATCCAACTCTATCTTATTTAAATACTCATTGTACTTCTCTTTAATTTGACATTTTAGTTATTCTCGAAGAATCAGAAATAGTTAATTATGATAGTCATTTCCGTATTTAATTTAATTATCTCTGGCGTTCTCGTCGCGTTGTTACTTTG
The DNA here is from genome assembly GCF_010883055.1 of Belonocnema kinseyi. Taxonomy (NCBI): domain Eukaryota; kingdom Metazoa; phylum Arthropoda; class Insecta; order Hymenoptera; family Cynipidae; genus Belonocnema; species Belonocnema kinseyi. The sequence continues at coordinate 66,616,383 of NC_046664.1, forward strand.
ATCATCAATTTCCACTTTGAATGATCTTTATATATTGAACATAAAATAAAATTTTTCAAAGCGTGATCGGCTCGGCAATTTGCATAAAAGATTAATTTGTAAAATTTCCTACTATTGCTCCAATAGAATTCAAAATATTTTGAAAACTTGAGTGCTCTTACTGCCTGGAAAAAATACCGAAGATTTAAAAAATGGTGTTTTTGCTTTTTCCCACTGAAAAGAGACTATTGTATAATATTCGAAACTAAATACAAAAATAAAATGGACGTTTTTTAAATTATTGTTATTTTTTTTGCAATTTGACTCCCAAAATTCCTGCGAATATTGGAAAGGTAGCATTTTTGGTAGAAAATGTTAGAAGTTTCAATATTTGAAAGTTATCAAATTTGTAACACGTTGCTGGGCCGGCAATAAGATACAAAAAGTAATGAAGCAAATTTCTTACTTTTCTAAACTAGCCAAAATTGACAAATATTTTGCAACTCGGACGAAGTGATAAATAACTGATTACCAACGTGATATTGCACTTGCAACCTATTCACAACTTAACAGCATTATTAATTTAAAAAAATTATTATTTTGTCTATCATTCCCCAGCGAAAATGCTAAAGATTTTTCAAAATGTTGTTTTTGTTCCTTTCTATTGAGATATTTCTATAGCGATATCAGAAAAAATTTATGCACCACGCAAATAATCGTTTTTTGAAAATTAATGCTGCATTTTTTTCAAATTGGACTCTTTTAAATTTCTGCGAGATCTGCAAATGTTACGTTTTTGGGAAGAAAATGTTGGAAATGTTGAAGTATGTATAAAAATAGTAGATCTTAAAAATGTTGCACGACTGCAAAAAGTATAAAAATTAAGATTAAACAAATTTGGTACTTTGTTGAACGAACCAAACAATAGAAAAACATTTCGCATATTATTCTGAGTGATAATTAACTGACAATTAGAACTAATGTCATATTATTATCGCAAACTGTTTATTACTTGGCAACATTGATAGTAATAAACAAACCTATATTTTTTTGAATCATTCACCAGATAAATGTGCAAGGTGTTGCAAAAGGATAATTTTGTAGTTTTTCTAAAGGTTTCTCGTCTCTTTAAAAAAAGTTTTTATAAGTAATAAAATAACTACCGGTGCAGAAAAAAATGTAAAATTTGAAAAAAAAACCAGTTACAATATGCAATTCTGGAATTGCTAAAAATCTTTTAAAAGTGAATACTTTTTTTTGGTAATTATGAGAAGGTAATTGAGGCATGTTTTAGATGTTTAATTCATTTTGAAAATTAGGACAATTTGAGAGAAAATTGTATATTAAAAGAGAAGTCTGAGTAGCATTTTTCACAACCAGAACTTAACTATGCATGTACATATAAAAATTGTGTCTTAATTAAAAATTCAGTAATAGTCCTAGCGAAAAACTAGAAACAGCAGATAGTTATATTTGTAGGTTTTTCATATTTTTTAAAGAAGTCGTTTTTTAAACAATAACATTATTATTCAACATTCTGCTTTCACTATAAACAAAAGTATAAGTCAGAAGGAAAGCACAAGGAAATTTTTTTTTTTTAAAGTCAATTTTTATAAAAAAATATTCATAACCAATTTGTAGATCGTTTTTGATTGAATACATTTCGTCTCATTATATCTCGTAGCTTGCTTCGTTTGTATCCAAATTAAATTTTTTATTTTCAATGTTTTTTTTTACAAATACAACGAAAACTTAATTATCCTATAAGAAAGTAATTTATGGCAAATTTGTAGATCTTTTTTAGGTGCACAATTTTCGTTCATTTATTTCTTTTCGTATCTAGCTTTCTTTGACCACAAAATACAGTTATTGTTTTTTCATTAGTTTTTGTGCATTCAAAATTTAAGTTTTCGATTTTTTTCACCGAATTCGTCAAGTTATTAAGATAATTTTATGCATTGTAAATTGTTCGTATTTTTTTGTACTATAAATGTCTGTTTATAGAGTTTTTAAATCTTGAAAAAAGTGGTCTTAAAATGTTGTAAAAGTTTCACCTTTTTAAATTTTGATAAAAAATAGCTGGTATTTTTTTGTTTCTAGTTACAGATTGCCTGATTCGAAAATCTTACGAATTATATTAATGTCTGGACGTTGTAACTGTGCAAGCTATGCAACAGGACGGTATGCAATATAAAATTAGTAGTTGTGTATATACACTTACGAACTGAATTAAAAAAACGACAATTTACAAAAGGCATCAAATTGTAATAAAACGGTGTCGTGCTAAAGGGTACTTTAACTATTAATTATCATACCGAGACACTGCCAGAAAATAAAGACGTCCTCCCAGTGGGCACAAAATTTGGCGACTTCTCTACGACATCGTTACGACATCTTTACGACAAATTTACGACATCCTATGTCCTTCTCGTTAAGGTGTCTTTAAGATATCGTAAATAAGTCGTATGATCTGACGACGTCTTTACGACATCGCAAAGACATCGAAACGACATAGACATAGGATGTCCTAAAGATGTCGTAAAGATGTCATAAGGATGTCGTAAAGACGTCGCCAAATTTTGTGCCCACTAGGCTTTGTCTTTCACCAACTTAAACAGAAACCAGAAAAGGACACACAATACAATTGTAACTAAAAGATGTAGACCAATTTTAATTTAGACAGAAATGACTCTAAAAGAAAAGACTACGAATAACTAAAATAAATTGACGACAACGGAGCGGGAAAAACACTATTTAAGTTTTCCAAAAACCATAGATAACAAATAAAAGAGCTTTTTGTAATAAAAGAATCACATGAAGAACTGTTAACGGGGCACTACTCTGACAAGAAAACATTACAGCAAATAAGACCCCTTGAAGATAAATCAACCAGCTCCTTTCTCCCGTGTGTTGCCGAAACGTGTAAATATGTACGAAAATGACCAACTTGGGAAATTCACTGCGCTAAAAATATGACAATATGTGGATCGACCAGCAGAAATGATCTCGGCTTTTTTGCCAAATACTAAAACCTCTACCGGTGCAAATGATGTTTTCAAAATAGATGTTTTTCTGATACCATTACCTCCAGGAATCGTTTCCTTATACTTTGACTGAGGAACTTACTGTTCATATTCGCTCACAGTTTGTATTTCTTCACCAATTTTAAGATTCATTTTCAGAAATGCTTAGCATCACAATTAAAAGAAAATTTAGTTTGAGATTTTTAAATTTTGTTCACAGAGCATCAACATATATGAAAAATTGAAGTGACGAAACTGGCCATTTGAGCTTTGGGAATTTTTCTATCAAGAAGAAATACAGAAAGATACTTACTATCTAGAGTTAAAAAATGGGCTTTGCGAGTTTTTGACGCTAATTATGATTTTTCACTTGTTTCTAAGGCAAATTGTTGCTAATACATAAAATACTACTTCATACTCATAACTAGATGTTTACACGAGTTATTTAGATAATTCCTTCTCCTTCGATGTCTACCATTCAGAAAACCCTTAAGGGTTTCTTCTTGCTCAAGGAGACTTGCGCGGAGTAACCTTCTTCCTGCACTGCGTTGCCTTATGGTCCTCCATACCTAACCTGCGGCAATTACCACTGCGGTCTTATTCGATACATTCCCGAGAAATTTGCCCGGGACTGCGGCAAAGGTAACTTCGGGTTTCAACACTGTGCGTCTTTACCTGTTAGTATACCCAGCCGACCTTCATCCGCCCACCAGTTTCATCTTTCTGGTAGGGACTGCGTCTAGCTCAACGAAGACCAGGAAACAACCCCTGTTGCTCCATTGTGTCAAGTTAATCATAGGAGAAGCAACAATGTGCTCCCCCAGTACCGCCTTTAGAACTTCCTTAATATCTATGATCTCGGTTTCTATAAGCATATTACTAGTTTTTGTATGCCTGATGTTTTTTCAGAAAGCCCATGGTCGTCAGGCTTAACTCTCGCTTGGACTTTCTCGAAGACGTCCGCATAGTGCTTCCCAGCAGCAGGTTAATGGCAATATCTTCTGCGAATTCTCCTCTTCCTTCGTATCTTTGGTCGACCAAGTTCTTTCTCCCGTTCTAGATGCATCGTCGTCCTTTCCTCAGTTCCCTCCCCGATAGTTTTAAGTGGCTTCTTCTTTTGCGTCCTACTTGAGGCCTCAGTCCTCTTACCCTCAAACTGGTTTTTTGGAATTCTTGGGGGTCGGGCTCTTCCTAGACCCCTCTAATGAGCCTGGCGCTAGCGTCATTCCTGTGCCCTCGAGCCGGTGATTTTCCAAGAGATTTTGACATTTCACCCTCAGGTTTACAACATTAAGACGGAGTCGCACATTCTCTTCGACTATCTCCTCCATGATCACCTCTCCAGATCCTTATCCGATTTACTTCAGCCAGGCTTGGAGACCCATCAAGCACACTATCTCCACTTCATTAGCCTGCAATCGATCAGAATCGATGGTGAGATCTTTCCTCACTTGAGGTATATTGTTTTTCTCAAAACCTATCATATCTGGTTTGAATTTGGAGGTTCCATCCTCTAGGTGTTCCTATTAGTCCATCTCCTCTTTGTTCATTGTGCCTCACGCTTGGAAGGGTTTACTAGTAGCTACCCTACCGCTGACATAGCCTCCGAAATAATTAGAGGAGAGATTAAGCCCAACTGCGATGACAACGCGGGAACAATATTTGGCAGGGGTTAGATACAGCACATGGAAAAGAAGAAACGACTAGATCTAGATGTCATTAATATAGTGAATATCATTATATCACGGTACATAATTAATCTCGATAAACATATTTAGCAAAGAAGATTTTGGACCAAATATCTAATGTTTTACAAATTTCACTAATTTCAGAATGTTGAAATCCCCAATAGACCTTACTTACTTACTAATTCGATTGTACGTGAATTATGTTTTATCCAGGTTTCAGAAAGAAGGAATCAGTAAAATTCAGTTACATCTAGTGAATACAATAGTTTTGTTTCTGAGTATGGTTCAGAGCAGACAACATCCTGCCGTTCACTATTTTTGGCTTCCCATAGATCTCGTTGATTTAGAAACCTGTTTCTCCTCTCTTTTGATGATCAAATTGCAGTGTCAGAACCGCCTTGTATCGTGTACTCTGAAGAGGATACTTCCCGAGCTAGAATCATCGTAGTGATGTCCCTTGTCTCTCTTTCCGCACGCAGTAGCTATGTTGGTTATTTTAAGAAATTTTCTCCTCGGTGCAGATTAGCCTAATAGAACGAGGTGGTCCGAAATTTTGTAAATTTTTACAAAGTCTAAATAGTTTCATTTTGTGCGGCTTATAAAAGTTATAAAATACTTCAATAAATTCCCTAATTTTCCAGTAATGCTATGTGGGATTTCTGCCAAACCTGAAAACAAAATTGTACTCTCATGTACTGGATCTAAGTTAGGCTGTCCACTCGCAGTTAACAATTCTTTTACTTTTAATTAGGGACCATTAATTCTTTTAATGGTATCCTTAATTTTAGCTATAAATTATTCAATTTTGACAGACGGATCGCAACTATGCAGTATTACTGCGGTGGAAGATGGTTATTAACAATAATAAATTGTTCAACAAAGATAATAAACATTGTATAAATAATAACTTTAGTTAGTTTGAATTAATTATCACTTCACTCGAATTGCAAAATGCTGTTTGCTATGTTAAATTTCATATTAACTAACTCCAATTGAAAAGTGAACAAACAGTTGAAAAATTTATAAAAAGACATCAATTTCTAGCATTATTCGTAGGTAATATTGTTAAGAATAATAATGAACTGTTTAGAAAATTAGGTTTGTTGAGATTATTGAACCTCTCTCGAATTGAAAATTGGGCAAAAATTAGAACATTTAAAAAAAAGCCGCGACTTTTTATCTCTATTCTAAGAGGAAATTGCTGAAAAAGTAATGAATTTTGGTCCAAATTTAGCGTTTTCTTAATTCCGTGTTTTTCGCAAAATGTCGCTAAGGCTTCCGAAATAACTCTCGCACCTCTATCTATGATAAAACTTCTAGTCGCGCTGAACCGCTCTAAAAATTCATTTACTTGTTGAATCATTGATTTTGTTTTGGTATCTTAAACAACAAATAGTTTTGTGAAGTTCGTTAGATTACAAATCAATACTAATATATATTTTTACCACGAGAAGGAGTGACAAAAGGTCCTACGTGGTCGAGATGAACAACTGCAAATGGTCTTTGCCTTCGTGGTATTAGGTACAATTCTTTCGCTTGTTTTCTCGCGATATGTTTTTCAAGCAAACATTGAACCCAAGATGCAACGTGTCTGTGAACGTGTAATTGCGGAAAGTAATAATGTTTACTAAAGCATGGAACAGTCCTATCGACGCCCAAATGGCTCCATAGGCTGTGTTCCTTGATTACAACAGCCTTTGGCACAGCCGGTGGCAAAGCGTTCCGTCGCTCCGTTGATGCATTAGTGTCTCGTATTGTCCAACTTGCACATTAAACATAGAAGCTATTTCTACATTCTCATTCGCATTTTCAACAGTTGCTCGCAACAATACATCAACGTGCTTAATTTTTCAGCAAATTCATCGCACGATCTGTAATTCTTTTGTATTGAACATGTTTTTTATGTCTTAGAACCTGTGAATCTGTTACTACATTAAAATACGAGGGTGGCTTGATAAGTTTCCGGCCTGACCAAGAAAAACAACGTTTTTAAGATTTTTTTTTTTATTTCTCAACATAATCTCCTCCAAGGCTGATACATTTCTCATAGCGG
>NC_046664.1:66623225-66684739 GCF_010883055.1 Belonocnema kinseyi
CAAGCTATCTAAGGATGGTACTATAGAACGCCACCTCAAGGTAGGCCTAGTGGCGCCATCTCTTGGTCAGGCCGGAAACTTATCAATCCACCCTCGTAAAGTCCAATTATATAGATTGTAGTGTTTCCAACGCCCTTATAATTGCCATTAATTCTACATTCGTGAGAATAATAGATGCGCTCTACTTCCAATGTCCATCTGCTAATTAAATAAATAAAATGTAATATATTGTTTTGGTCGGTTTGCAAAAACATCGCCCCCAACTCCATTATAAGGGAATCTCGAGGCATCGGTGCGTAACTCGGTGCGCAGAGCTTTCCGACAATGATAAGCCAAAACCGATTTTTTTGATGCCATTTTATCTTCAGCTTTCTTAAAAGCTTCCTTTCGTCATTCAATATATACATAGACAACTTCTTTTAAAATAATACCATTAAAGGGAAGAAAAGACATGCAAAACCTGATTTTCACATCGTGAATATCTCTTGGGGTTGAAAATTCTACAATTGCGCGTAACTTTTCTTTTTCTGGCTTTATACTATTTTTTTTATAGTGAGACCTAAATACATAACACTTTTGAGATCGAACCTAAATTTTGTATGCTTAATGTTAAGACGGCAGTATTTAACAAAACTAAAACTTTTCCAAGTTTTTAATAAGTTTTTTCCATGATCAAGCATGTATCAAAATATAATAGAAATTTTCCAATACCAAATCCGAGTAGCCCGAAGACCATTTTCATTAATGTTGCAAAATAGGCAGGTGCGTTAATTATTCTGAACATCTAGCGTTTAAACTGTCCAGTTTCGTCTTAAGTTGTGAATGCTATTTTCTGTTTCACATTTTCTGTAAACGGAATTCGCAGAAACGCCTGTGTTAGATCTAGGACGGCGAAGATGGTTGTTCCTTGCATTTTTTCCAATCCGTCGTCAATATTGGGTGATGGAAGATCCACACGGACCGTATTTTCGAGAATTATCTCTTTGATACTGTTTTTAGAAAAAAAACGTACTTGTCTTTATTATAAATCCTCAGGTGAATGGAACTAATCGCAGCTAGCGAAATAAGTCTTTTTACCACGACAATCAATAAGTTATAATACGTTTCAAACTATTTATTCAATTTCTCTATTCCAATTGTGGCAACTAGTTCCCGGAAAATTCTTTCGCGCGACAGGTATAATGCTGAATATCAAAAAGAGACAAACTGAACAACAAAATCGAAGTAAAGAGGTGTCATTTTTGTGTCGCTCCGTCTAAGAGAATTAGTAAATAATAATTTACATTCTTAATCGATTATAATCCCATAATGATTTTCCTAAAGAAACATTTTTATGGTAGCCATTATACATTGAATATTTATAATTATTTGTAATATTGCAAATTACTTCTAACATTTTGAGGCGACGTCGGATCAGAAAAAGTCTCATATTTCTGTGTTACACATTTTGCGGAACTGAATTAGGGATGTAGAGGAGTGTGACTAACACATTCTACTGTAAAATAAACAAAGATCTTGCGTCGGGGGCCTACTGGAGTTTCCTCGATTTCTGTTTTGGTCAACAGCGTGACCCTGCCGCTTTCTATGTTTATTTTTGCGCGTCCCATCTGTCTTATGCGTGGACAATTCGTATATATTCCAACGAAAAAATTATATCTTTTTAATATTACAAATACGTCACCATCAAATGTGGATAAAACAATTTTTTCTTGGGTTGGTATGGCCCCAAATTTCTTTCTTTGTGATAGCTGTCTCTTAATTGGTTTATCCTTAGGAAAGGTGTATTTTTGGAGTTTGAATTGCCGGTTCGGATTTTTAATGGAAGTGAGTCGAATAAATGAAAGTTGGTCAAGTCCATATCCAAGTATGTTAGAAAACGGAAACCTGAGATAAAGAGACGGTACGGCAGGCGTAGATCTAGACCCGATACGAAGAGGAGGTTCGGAAGGAAAAGAAGACCTGGCAGGAGAATGTTGTATGTCGGAACAAGAAAAAAAAGAAGAGTCTAAATCTCCACGCGGAATACCAGGAATAGGAGCGCCATTAGGAAGACACGCAAACTGTGAACTTAGCTCTGCAAGGAGAAACAAAGTATTAATATTTCTAAGCATCTTGTTACATCATAAACTAGAAGCGGATTAGAAAAACTGTGAAATTTGCTGACGAGTGCAGCTCGCTTCTGACACGGGGTGAACAACAACTAGAATAGCGGCATGCGTTAGCTCGTCTGCTAACCTGACGGTGGTTTCTGCTTCGCGTATCAAGAAGAAAGTATAACTTTCGTCAACTGGCATGTTTGTCTATTTTTATCTTTTTAAGGCCGAAATATGTGCAAGAAAAATGAGGATGGTTCGAAAAAATCCTTCATTTTGACAGTGCGATAGAGTTAGAACTGATAGAAGCCAAAAGAAATGATACGAAATAATTTTCAATGTGTAACCATTTCTGAATTTGAAGAGTAACAAACCATTATTTTACATTTTCGTTATTTATGATTAAGAAAGTATTAGAATATTATGAAATTTCGAACTTGAACAAGGCAGAGAAATTTTCGCTTCTACTTTGACACTATATAAAATGAGAGTTACGACAGAAAAGTCGGTATTTGAAGAACAGCTTGGAAAGATTTTTAAAATTATAAATATATCATAGTATTATATTCACCTATAGAATTAAAGATGATCGTGAAGGAAAAGAGCGGGGTATAGTCGATCCCCATTTTTAGTAAGTGGGGGATCGAATGATCAATGCGTTGAAGAAGAATTTGGTTAATAATGTATGAAATGAATATGTTTGTGTTTTATCAAAGACGATTTAATGTACGGTATCTAAATGATGATCTCATTATTCATATTAAGCTTACCATTCTGAGACATTTATATTTCATACTTTAGTCCAAGGACAGAATTTTCATTGCCTCGAGCGAGGCTATTTTTAAACAAATTAAGCGATTTTTTCGAAGAGGCTTTTTAAAAAGTCTGAATTACAACTGGAAAATTTTCAAATCATTTAAAAATATTGTGGTCATCTTTCTTGAGGTGTCTAGTAATTTTTGAAGACAAGCAGAAGCTTTGGTTAAAATTATGTAGGCATGAAAACTACATGGATATCTTGTACAACGTATCGTTGAGTAAAATAAATGAAGCTTTGTTGAAAGTAACTTTAGTTCAGAGAAAGTGCGCGTCAAACTTTCGCTTTTCCACACATTTTTTCAGCGAAATTTTCTGTAACCAAATTAATTGTTAAAAGATTTCGAAATAATGAAGTGCAATGTAAAATTTCCTGAACTTTCGAAATAATTTATCAGAATTGCAACCAAATTCAAACAGAGATAATTATATTAGTTTCTTCAACAAAAACAACCAATTTTTCATGGCATGAAATATGGTCCATTATGGTGGCCAAACGCACACACACGCACACACGCACACACACGCGCGCGCGCGCTCGGTTTGGGTCTTAGTATTGCTGATCAAGAATCAGTAATAAGATTTAGAAAATTCAAGAGTGGCGAATACGAAATTACTGAAAGAGCTTAATAAAACAATCCAATTTTCAAAAAAATTTACACATGGGGGTTTTGAAGCAGCTGGTGAAAAATCCGGGAGCAGATTTTTCGTCCCAAATGCGCTCTACGTTTAGAAGAAAATCAATAGTGAATTCCAAGTACTGAATCTAGGCAATATGAAATCCTGAGAATACATATTTGACTGAAAAAATTTACTGTAGAAGAGAGTTCAAACACTTATTCCTAAAAAAGTAACATTAAGCTTGGAAATAAAAAAAATGAATAACAGTATTCTTGTGCATGTTTACCTCCATATGGTAAGGGTTGGTCAACGGAAATAAATATATCTACGGCGCAAAATAAGTTTGAAAGCTGCAAATGAACTTGATGACCATTTGTTATCATTTTAAGTAGCCATATTTGATTCACTATCTTGAATTTCAAAAATCTGATTACAGATTCTTCATCAGCGGCCCCATAAATCCCCATAAAGCCCCCATAAATTTTATACGTTGGCTTACCGCTTTCCCGGTTTCTCCCAAAAAGACTTTTCCAGAAGAAGAAGGGATTTTATGTACTCCTCGATCACTGAGGGTTGCCTCTTTGTCTTTGGGGTTATTTAGTAGTTGTCCTAATTTCGCAGCTGGTAGAAATATGGTTTCAATGTTTGTGTATGTTATGGAGACAGTTCTGTATACAAGGTAGTTGATAACCAATTATTTTTGATATGGGTGTTGGTGGAATGAGGTATGTAGGTATCTGTTTGTATGAGTGGGTTTTCTGTAAACTTCATGCACTACTGTGTTATCAGATACTTTGTAAGCTAATACGTCCAAGACAGGAAATTTTTCTTTTTGTTAAATTTTCATGGTGAACTGGATATTAGGATGTAATCGATCGATGAAATCGAAAAACTTATTTAGTTCCTCTCGTCTATGTTGTTGATGGCAAACGTATCATCAACGCAACGGCACCGAAATCCCGGTTAAGCTTGGCTTGGTTCAGGATTTTAGTTTCTAGATGTTTCATAAAGATGTTGGCTATTACAGGTGAGATTGGGGATCCCATTGCTTCTCCTGGGGTTTGTTCGTACAATTGATTATTGGAAGATAAGTAAGTATTATTGAGACTGTGTTCTATCTAAGGTATGATCTCGGGAGGGAAGTTTGTAAAAGATTTAATAATATCAATTGTATCAGAGATTAGTACTTACGTAAAGAGAGATACTATTTTGACACTCACTATAATATCTCAAGGTTGAATGTGAATCTTCTGTATCGTTTTGATAGAGTAAAATGAGTTTTTGGACTTGAGTTTTTGGAGGTTTTGTAAAAGGATTTGGTTTTGTGATTGCTTTTACAGTTTTCTTTATTCATTATTACTGTTGTGTTGCTGTTGTCTACGGGTAACATTATGATGTCTTTATTCCGATTGAGTTCTTTAATTGGGGTTTACTCTTGTTTCATTTAAATTCAGAAATTGAAAAATTTTAAAATATGTTTTGATCAACGTTTAAAACATTGTCGAGTAGACTGGTATTCATATTGTCATTATTTAAAAATCAAATTAAATATAAAGAGAACAATTACGAAAACAAGCGACTTAATTGAGAGAAAAGACAAACGGGCGAACAAATTCGTTATTCGAGAAATGAGACACAAAAACATTACCATCAACGATATCTGTATTGTCAATAAATAATGCGATTTTTAATTAAAAATTATAACACAACATTTAAAATTATATTCGATATTCACACATACACACGCATCACTCCAATTCGTGGTACGAATCATGTGAATTAAAATATTTGTAATTCATGGGTATAAAAGACATAAATAAAATGATCGAACGAGCATAAAGCGGTGAACTCAGAAATACGAATTTAAAACAATTTTAATGATTATCAAACACTTTTACTTATCGCTTTGTTGCTGAGTGGCCCTTATGGTGTATAGGTCATGGAATCCGCAGTGGAAAGAAAAATGATCGGACAGCCTGCGGAATCCGTTAGATCGAGGATCGTTGAGTTGGTTCTTCCAAAAGAGTGTAATATTTGTGCCGTTTCTTTACATTTTCAGGAAACCTGTAGCGTATGAGACCACGAACAAAGCGTCATTTTCGAGTGTTGTGTTATTTAAAATAAAGAACCGCGCTGAAAACATACAAAATTTGGATTTCTCTAAATGTCCATTCAAACAAAACAAAAACAAAATTACGAAGAAAAATACATTTTCCGAAATTAATTAATATATACCTTATGTAGATAGATACATTGCTCCGCACAACCGTGGTTAAAGTCGTTTTAGATTTGCTGTAAATTGATACGAACACTTGGCGCGTTTAACGATATTGCTCCAATTCAATTATTAATAGATGGTTCGAAAGGCAGCACCTTCCCACTCTTCATAATCACTTCTGGCGACTCACCAATCATCTAAGTTACATAATAGCACGTGACAATCCGTTTTCCGCGTTTCCAGAAATTTGAGCGCGAATTCCAGCTAGCCAATCTCTAGTTCGGAAGTGAATTGCTACATATACATAAAATTTCCTGTGCGCTAAAATATGAATTCTTTACGCCACATATCCGCCTTGTTTGGGACGCCAATTATTTCAGTCACAAACAATATTAGGACACCCATTCTACAATTTTGGTATCAACTCATAATCATCCATAGGCCCAATTTAACGAGTTAAAAAAATCATTTTGTCTAACGACTAACCAATTACAATCATCTTCTTAAAATTAGAGTAAATTTAAATATACGTTTGAATTTAAAAGTTACAAGTACAATATTGATCTCCTGAATCCAACGCAATTCCAGAAACCACTGAGGGTTTCGCACGATCAATGCTCTCTCCTCTTTGAACATATTTCTTCAAAATGAATCGATCATAAATACCTTTCAATATTTTCGGGTAATCGGGATCTGATGACTCGAATGAATTATTACCGTAGGATTTCGAAATTTTATATGGACCAAAATATAAATGAAATACTTTTCCGTAACTTTATCTATTTTATTTGATTGTTTAGGAACATGCGGAAGCACCAGATCTTCCTCCCGCAACGGCACTGATGATACATCTCCTTGATTTTGCTTTCTGCACTCGAAGCTTTTGTAAATGTTCTCTTTAGCTAGAAGAATTTTCGCTTTTTGACTAACATCAGCATCTATTGGAAAGGCAATTACTTTCTTGATTTGATAAAATGGTTTAATCCCAAAATGTAATTCAAATGGACAGAAACCCGTACTATAATGAGTAGTAATATTTAAAAGATACTCTAATTCCGGAACATTTTTTGCGCAAAGAGTATGCACATCCGAACATGAAGTTCGGAATAAACGTCCTAATTCTCTCTTAAGGCACTCAGTGGGATTACTTTGTGGGTGCCAAACAGAACAAAAAAATGGTTTGATCCCCACTTCCTGCAAATTTTAACTCTAAACTGGTAACGTAAATTGCGTTCCATTGTCCGCCACCAATCTTTTAGGTTTGCCCATTTCCGGTATGTAAGAATTTTTTATTTTTTTCAAAACAGTTCTGGTATTTGCACATTTAATGGGATATAATTTCATGTATTTTGAAAATGCATCTAATACAACAAAAATGTACTGTACATCACCGATTGACGTTGGAAGAGAAAAAAAAATCGACATTGACTAAATCTCCTGGTTCGGAAGATTGGACAAGCAAATATTCTCCCTCCATCTTAACATTCACATGTTTTACCTTTTGACAGAGGTCTATATTATCAATGATATTTTTAATGCGCGGATCACTGCTTCACCTTCACGAATTTTTCTGAATTCATCCTTCAGATCTCGACTCAAATCGATTGTACAACACGTCAATCATCGACATAGGCGGCAAATTAATTATCAAACAGTTAATCGTTAACTCAGTATGTTCAACCTTTTCAAATAGACCTACTGGTTTTCAAATAAAATAATCTGCAAACACATTATCGCGGTCTGCATAGTAAACAACATCCAAATCATATGCTTGTAATATTATTCTCTATCTGATTAAGCGCGCATTTAAATAAGGCGTGGAATTTAAAAAAGTCAATCCTTTATGATCCGTTATAACGGTAAATTTGTTTCCAATTAGATATGTTCGTAATTTAGTAACCGCGTAAGTAATGGCCAACAACTCTTTTTCCGTGGTCATATAATTTAATTCTGCTTCCATTAGACACCTGCTAACTAAAGTAATCACATTGTGATTTTGAATTTCATCTAATTGGTAAAGAATACCACTGATACCTAAATTAGAGGCATCTGTTTGCAATTAAATGGAAATCCTGGTATAATATGACCTAAAGTTATGCAATTAAATAGGTTTTGTATAAGAAGGTCATAGGCAACTGTATGCCGATCATTCCAATTCCATGGTTTCCTTTTTTGAAGATACTCTCTAAATATATCCATATAGTTTCAATGGGCTGGCAATAAGCAAGTCATCTTAGTAAGAATATCATTAAACTGATTCCCCAATGCCACACTGAGAGCTCGAATAAATGCCGAACCGGCCGTCTTTATGCGAAATGGTATTCTACAAAACTGATATAATTTTGAACCATGTTAAAATGCAGTATATTTGCGAGAATCCCTATGCAATAAAATTTGCCAATATCCGTTTGCGAGATCAGTCGTTGACATACGTTTAATACCATAAAATTTTTGCAAAAGTTCATTTATAATAGGCGGCGATTCATTATCCGACTCAATTACTCCATTAATGAATCGCACATCCAAATAAAGTCGAACTGTTTTATTCTTTTTGACCACAATTCATAAGAGATTACAGTATGGACTGGTAGATGGTTAAATAATTCCATTTTTAATCATTTTTTCAATTTCTTCATCAACCGATTCACGATAAACAAATGGAACGGGATATCATTTCCTAACAGCTGCTTTATGCGGTTTCATATTTATCCGATATTCATAAACATCAGCACTACTACTTTTCAATTAATAAAAGCTTTCTTTTCCATATCACCCAGTCTTATAAGTGATGCTGCAATCTCGTATCTCTTCTAGAAAACTCGCCGAGTTTGCTCCTATACATTCTTTATCCGAGTTTGAATAATATATTTCAGATAAATAAATCATTTCCTCTCGTATTAAAAAATTTAAGTCATTCTCTAAAATTAAATTCTCATAAACTAAATCTGATTCAGGAAAAAAATTCAAAAATTTATGAGACAAATTTTTGTTTTCAGAGACTATTATAGTGTTAGGGTTATCTCCTCTACACTTGTCTCTTTTGATGATTATCTCTTTGGAAATACAAGTCCGATCACAAGATGATTTAGAAAATAAATTCGATAAATACAATTCGTCTTCATTTTGATTGACAATGTTGAGTGATTCAAGGTCATAATGATTGGGCAACGTTTCATTACACATAATATTACTAAGATTATTTATGGCATTGACAATGTGCGACCGATTAGAATCAATAACAACCGCACGACAGTCTCGAGTCACAATCTCATTAAGCGGCACATTATGAATCTCTTTTACAGCTATAGCCTCTGAAGAATTTATTTGTACATAGACTATGTCACAATCGTCTTAGATGGAAACTTATCAAACGAAACCAATGAAACCAAAGCCGAAATTCCATCAATTGATATTGATCGATTTTTATAATCGATTGCAACTCCATTTCCCAAAAACCAATCATTTTCAATTATGACAGAACTAGACAAATGTGGGACTATGAGAAATGG
Source organism: Belonocnema kinseyi (assembly GCF_010883055.1). NCBI lineage: Eukaryota > Metazoa > Arthropoda > Insecta > Hymenoptera > Cynipidae > Belonocnema > Belonocnema kinseyi. Next base: position 66,632,483 of record NC_046664.1, read on the forward strand.
CGTTAAATAGGTATTTTGTCCAACATTTACATGAATCATTATTTGATTTTTAATTGTCGTAGGTTTCTTCCCAATTGCGGTTCGCAAAACTACGTTTAAGACTGCGAGTTCTGCAATTTTACCATGTAAAAATGAATAATCATAGAATTTTTCCGAAATACACGTTATCTGACTGCCAGTGTCGATAAGAGAGGGAATTGGCACATTAAATAAAGATACGATCAATCGGGAACATTTAGGAATTTTAGGGTTGCCATTCGGCACATTCTGACCCGGTTCACATTGTACACTATTCGCAAGGTCACCAAAAATCATATGGATCTTGACGCATTGTTTGACCTGTCAACATCGCGTCAATTTTTAGTTTAAATTATTTGATGAGACATTTGGTGGTGGAAAATTCATATTTGGAAGTTGCATTGCGTTATTATAAACTCCAATATTATTGGAAAGATTTCCTTGATCAAGTGGATTTGATTTTAAATGTGAAAAATTAATTTCGTCTGAGTATTGATCAACAAAAGCACACGTACAACTTTTATCTACAAATGTCGCAACAAGCTGTGCTAATGCCTGGGTAATTTTATTTAATTCAGTAAAATCTAAAGTTACTAATGACTTACGCACGCGAATTGGCATTTCCTAAATAATATTATAATGTTATTTATAAGCCTCCATTTCGGGAGAAAAATATTGTGCCTCCTTGACTTGTTCCAAAAAGTAAGCCTGGAGGTTTCCTTTACTGGGATAAAATTGTTTTGCTAGCCAATTAGCCTTAATTTTAACTCGGATCGGAATCGAGTAGAGTTCCTGTAAAAATGCAACTCCAAAACCCGTCATAATCATCAAAATTAGACCTACTTGTATCGTACCAATTCTTGGCACGACCCCCAAACGCATTATACAAAACATTGAGTTTATTTATTTCTTGAATTCCCTTAACCCGAAAGTATTTATCCAAGGATTCTAGGAATTCCTTAGGATTTCTAGATCCATTTTCGAAGTTTGGCGGTTTTGCCTCCATGTGAAGGTCTTCTTGTAATTATTCAAGAGTCATTTCTTGGGTATTATATTTATCTGCCAAGTCTTCCAATAAATTACGACGCGTATTGTAATAATTAATTCGACTAATGAGATTTCGGTTTTGTCTCTCTCTCTAAACCAGGAAGTCATTTACCTCATTTTGATCAAGTGTTAAATGGAGTTGAATTAATTAATTTCACAAATGCTATTAATTTATTTAGAAAATTTAGACACTAATGTCCCTGTTCGGGTGCCAAAATGTAGAAATAAGCTTTTATTATTGTTCATTTAAATTCAAACTTTAAAAATTTTCGAAATATATTTGATCAACGTTTAAAACATTTATCGAGTAGACTGATATTCATATTGTCATTATTTAAAATCAAATTAAATATAAAGAGAACAATTATGAAAACAAACAACTCAATTAAGAGAAAAGACAAACGAGCGAACAAAGTCGTTATTAGAGAGAGAAATGAGACACAAAAACATTACGATCAACGATAACTGTATTGTAAATAAATAATGCGATTTTCAATTTAAAATTATAACACAACATTTAAAATTACATTCGATATTCACACATACACACGCGTCACTCCAATTCGTGGTACGAATCATGTGAATTAAAATATTTATAATTCATAGGTATAAAAGACATAAATAAAATGATCGAACGAGTATAAAGTGGTGAACTCAGAAATACGAATTTTAAACAATGTTAATGATTATCAAACGCTTTTACATATCGCTTTGTTGCTGAGTCGCCCTTACGGTGTATAGGTCATGGAATCCGCAGTAGAGAGAAAAATGATCGGACAGCCTGAGGATTTCGTTAGATCGAGGATCGTTGAGCTGGTTTTTCCAAAAGAGTGTAATATTTGTGTCGTTTCTTTAAATTTTCAGAAAATCTGTAGCGTATGAAACCACGAACAAAGCTTCATTTTCAAGTGTTGTGTTATTTAAAATAAAAAACCACGCTGAAAACATACGTCCATTCAAACAAAACAAAAACAAAATTACCAAGAAAAAAACATTTTCCGGAATTAATTAATATATACCTTATATAGTACGTGACAATCCGTTTACCGCGTTTCCAGAAATTTAAGCGTGAATTCCTGCTAACCAATCTCTAGTTCGAAAGTGAATCGCTACATATACATAAAATTTCCTGTGCGTTAAAATATGAATTCGTTACGCCACAAGGGTAAACAATATATGACATACGATCTAAATTAATACCTTCTCATGTCATCACTCTAAGACTTAACGGGCTCCCAAAAATCTACAAAAATAACATTCCACTAAGACCGATCGTCAGAGAAAAAACTCACCAACGTACAACCTAGGACGCTTCCTCGTTACAAAACTAAATCCTTCTACAGAAAACTCTATCACTCACATCCAAAACTTATTTGACTTTATCAAAAAGATACAACATATTCAAATTCAACCCCAAGCATCATATTAAATCTTTTACAAACTTTCCTTCTGAGCTCGTACCTTGGATAGAACACTGTCTCAATAATACACACTGCTCTTTCAATGCCAATTCTACGAAAAAACCTCAGGAGCAGCAATAGGATCCCCAGTCGCACATGTAATAGCAAACATCTTTATAGAACATCTGGAAACTAAAATTTGCAACCAAGCCAAGCTTAAACTGGACTTTCGGTTCCGTTACGTCGGTGATAGTTTTGTCATCTGGAGACATTGACGAGATGAACTAAATAAGTTTTTCGATTTCATAAATCGATTACCTCCTAATATCCAGTTTACCATAAAAATGGAATGAAACGGAGAATTTCCTTTCTTGGACCAATTAGTTTACAGAAGATCTGATAACACATTAGGACTAACCCGAAAGACAAAAAGGCACCCCTCAGTGATCCAGGGGGATATAAAATCCCTTCTTCTTGTAGCAGAATTTATATTGGTAAAACCGGGAGAGCGATGAGCTAATATATAAACGAACATGACAGTAAAGTCAGGCTAAAACATTTCACGCAAAAACACACAATATCTTTCCAAGAAAACATAGGGAAGTAATCGAAATTTAAAAACATCCTAATAACATCAATAGGGACAATGGATATAATAAAAATTTGATTTAGCTTTCTGTCCTTCCGGATTTAAAAAACAAGACTTGATTAGTCAATCAGGTTCGAACAGTCTCCACGGTGGGGCCCTCTAGTCAATCACAGGCATCGTAGAGAGTATACATAAGAACAATGTAACCTGATACCACAGTTTTATGTCAGCCCTAAAGAAATGAACTGCATTGGTAATGAAACGTCGGCAGAATTTGAAGTTTCGTACACGATTGAAATTCGAAATATCTCTTTCTATCAATATAATTATTTCGTTATCAAATTCTCATATTTAAGGGCTTATCTAGAATAAAACAGATTGCTTAATTATATACAATATTAAATCAAATAAATGCATCAGAGGTCCTGGAGTGTAAGTCTATACGAGAGCCACTATTTGTATTATATATCAAAAATGGAATCTGAGTTTTAATAATTGGGCTAGCACTGTAGCTTTTCAAAATCCTAAATCAAAATATGATCATGCTACCAGTTCTTCAATTCTCTTATGTCCACCCGTTGAATTTATTACATAATTGCTGGATGTCTGAGCCTGTGGGAAGTACTGAATAACAGTTTTCTAATTCTAAAACTTTAAAAAACTCTTTTGGAATTTGTATATATCCTCTTGAAAATAGCGAGTATTATTGTGCTGCACTATCATTCTATGCTCTAGCCTGGATCCCATCAATGATTAATATAACGTTCTAAGAGTATTTGGCGTATAAAACCTTTTGAACGCTTAAAATAAAAATCCCAGAGATCGATTAGCCTCTCATTTAGCAGAATTCAGATCGAGTGAGATTCTTGCACACTAAGTAACAAAATTATTCATATTCAATTAAAAGTCGAGACATTCTTTCATGCAGTTTATAAATTTGAAAATGTGTGCGTCATCGGCATTCAATAACATATGTTTTATTTAATGAAGATGAGGACCTTACAATATCTAAGTCTATCCTATTTGAATACTTATTGTACTTTTGTTTAATTTTACATTTTAATTGTTTTCGAAGGATTAGAAATACTCTATAAAAAACTTTAGAGAAATGCGAAAAAAAAACGAAATCTAGAAGTAAAACTTTCATAAAAACAGCAAGATCTATATTCCTTCTTATTCAGTCTTATGATTCATTTTAATACATGAAAACTAGAGAATATTAACCAAAAGCGAAATCCTAATAGGATTCGTACTAAAAAACGATCTTTCGGCCATTCTGAAATCCTTTGTGAGGTAAGTTAACCTAGTTTTTAATCTGTCACAATTAGTCAACGATGATTGGAAAAAACCTAATAAATATAAAAAATTATCGAGAAACTTTGGGAGTGTTTGTTTTATACATTTTTAGTTACTAAAAAAATTGAAGAAGTTTCTACATTTTTGTTACATTTAAAAAAACGCAAAGTGAATTATAGTAGGTACGATCAGATAGTAGGTGACGCAAACAAATAAAAACCATTTTTACGGTTAAATGAGTTCCAATTTTTTGTAGGTTTTCAAACATAGGTTAATCAAGGACTTAACGAAATCTCCACTTTTTCATGTTTATCCATCTTCGTAAGCCATTTTTGATGTAAGAAATTTAACTCCAAAAGTTTTTACATAATTTTTTATATTTATTTTCATATTTTTTGTAAACATTCGTTGACTAATTGTGACACATTTAAAACTAGGTTAACTTACATAAAGAAGGCTATCAGAATGGCCAAAAAGTCGTTTTTATATACAAAGCCTATTAAAATTTGACTTTTGATTGATAAGTTTGAGTTTTTAATTATTAAAATGGATCGCAAGAAAATAGTTCTTTCTGTTTTGATCAGAAATACTTTATTATTATATTTATTTTCGTATTTAATATAATTATCACTGGCGTTTCCTTTATCTTGTAGATTTTATATAATCTCGGACGTGTGCCAGGAGGATAATTCATTTTCCTAAGATTGAAAGAGTATGTACCAATTTCATTAACCAATATTTCATATAATTTATTGTAAAATAAGTCGAGTACTAAATTCATATCCTTACTTTGGCTACGAAAGGATCACTCAAAATTATATAACCGATTCTTGACACCAATGTGGTCACAACCCATAAATTTTAACATTTTAATTGATGAACTCCTAAGAAGCTTGACTCTGATTGATGAGTCAGGTACGAAACCTTTAAATTTGACTATCAAAGTGTATTGTGAGCAATGATGAATGTCGGTAAACCTATTTGGCAAAGAAGATTTCGTATCAAATATTTCATGATTTAGAAAAGTGACTAATTTTGGAATATTATAATCTCCAATAGACCTTATTGTCCCAAAAACACCGCCCTCAATCCTGTTCAGACTACTGTCTCTGTCAACATAAAAGAGGTAAGTATCAAATCATTCGGTTGTATTAAAATTCTGTTTTAGCCTAGTTCCAATAAGAACCAAGCTGTCAAATTCAATAACATCTAGTAAATATGACAATTCACTAGTTTTCATATTAAGCCCTTTAAATTCAAATAATAATTTGTGAAATCATTTAGTCAATTTGAATCAACGGTATTTCAACAATTGAAACTTTTAGCTAGATTGTTATTATTAACTGGTTTTTTCATGCTTTTTGCTTCTGAGTATGGTTCAGAGGAGATCACAACCTAAATTGTTCACTATGTTCGGCTCTTCATGAATCTATTAAATATTCAAAATGGTTTCTCCTCTCTTTCGACAATTATTTATCAGCGTCAGAACATGCTTGTTTCATGCCCTCTGAACAGGAGGACTGTCCTAAGCCACAATCATTCTATTCATGTCCCTTGTTACTTTTTTTCCACTCCAAGTAGCTCTGTTGTATGTTTCTAGCAAATTCCTTCTCGGTGAAGATTAGCCTAATAGAATGAGGTAGTCTGAGATTCTGGGGATTTTCACCAAGTCTAAAGAGTTCCAAATTGTTCGGGTGATAATAGTACTCTCATGAACTCGATCCAAGCATGCGTGAAACGACTATAGTTTATTTTTGACACGCTAATTACGTTTTTCGCATACTTTTCAACACTCTAGTCACTCTTTGATTATATTGCTTACCTATGAAAACGAGTGAGAATCAGATATTTTTTTACTTTACACCAGCAGCCAACGCATGGTCATCGAGACGATGCCAGAGTATTTCGAAGCGTTGGTAGCTCCCTGGTAGAGCACTTGGCTGTTATCCGCATGGTTGAACTTTATGGATTTAAAATGAAGAATAGAAAATTCCTTTTTTTTAACACGACAAAGTCAAGTTGAGCGAAGGCTTTTTGATGTGATAGGAAAAATATCTAAAATATTAATAGGAGCCTTTGGCATAGAAGATGCAAAATATCTTGATGGCGAAATAGACAGATTGCGACAAGATGACAAGATTCTAGCCATGACAATAACAAACCAAACTCAATTAATGAAGAATCATGATTGCAGGAAAATTTTAAACATTAAGCTACTTATGTATTTCAGTATTAATTTTGGTAACTTTTTAAGTGCAACTTAGACATTAGAATGTAATTTGAATGTGAGCATGATTGGTTATAAATATACCTTTATTTAAAGAAAAATAGTATCCATTGATAAAGCCAATACCTATTCCTGTAGATAACTGGTTAGTATATGCAATGACGGAAATCGACGAAAAATTAGTTCTACCGGTCAAAATGCCAACTAAAAATGCAACGATATCCAGATTATTCTATTGAGATAAGAGATCGTTGTTTGACAGAAGGAATATCTGAAGGGAGTTAATCGAAATGCGAAACCAAAATACTTGAAAATGAAATATAAAAAATAGAAATGTAATCGAAATTGAATAGAAATAAAGGAAAAGTAAGCATAAAAGTCAGCATAGAAGCGCGGACAACTATTTGGAGCAAACATTCTAAAAGTAAGGTATAAATGGCTAAATATTTATATTTCTCAAGTGTAAAATGCTAGGATATGTGGAAATATCAGATATCAGGAAGGTTACCACATGGAACTGCAACTGGATACGACTTTTTAGAGAAAATCTTCTAAAAGTACAGGTAACTTATAGTGACTTATAGTCTGAATAGTGATCTTTTGAAGTGCAGAGTGCATTTGAAAAATTCTGTTTTTTATCCTTTTATCAGTTGTAAACATTTTAGTTACACGAAATAAAAGCAACTGTCTGAAATTCGAGATTAGAGTGCTTCTAACCTGAAATTTGGGACAATTTACTGCATTTCGTGACACTTGTTATAAGTGAAATAAATCCTTAACACAATACTTGTCTAATTTATTGTTGACAATGTTTTTATTCAACATTCCTCGTTTCACCTTGCTTCCGATCATGATAGTTTGACCAAGTTGACACATTCGAGGACAAAAAAGTTGCGAAAGACGGCTTTGTGGCTTAACTATTCCAAAAGTTTTTGATAATAATATTTTTGATCTAACTGCCTATATTAAAAAATAACATTTGGCCATCCTACTATAGTTTGATCTCAAAACTAATTCAAAACATTAATAATAGAAAGAAAACAGTGTATACACTACATAATTAGGTGGGATGAGTTGAAAACGATTGTTGTTTTGTTTATAACTGTTATTTATGACAATGATAAGTCGTAAAAATAACGTTGTGGCTTACTACGAATTCGAGAACTCTAAACTCGCTTTAGCAGTTTTGATAGATTCATTGGTTCCACTGAACAATTTACGGTGGCTCTCGCCTTCACTGACGTCGCTATTGTCACATTGATAAACGCGCCAGATTTTGAGTTGGCTTAAATAGGCGGATGTTTCTTCTTTCGATTTTCCATTAGCGGCTAAACTCTTACCTCGATCAGTATCAGAGGGAAGGGCTTGTGTAATGACGCCCTATTTTACGAGCTTGAAACTTTTTTGATAGACCGGTTGCAACCTTACCAAACATTTTTGAGGTGCGATCGGTGCAACAGTCCGATCCACGCCGAAATAGCTTGATGGGTCTTGGTTTTCGATTAAATGAGGCTTTCGCACGGCTGGCAGCACGAAATACAGTCCTTAATCATTATCTGCTGTTATTTTTTTATATAAAATTCTCTACCTCAATACGTAGCCTGACACTATGCCCTTTTCTCCGCGTGTCAGTGATCGATCGGCCTTTGTAAAATCTTGATTTTTTTCAATAATGTTTTGTCTCTACGCTGATACACTACTGTCTTGTATGTATTGTTTAACTAGAACATCAAATAAAGTAGCTGCTTCTATATTCTCATTCGCAATTTGAACAGATGCTCGCGGCAGAGAATCAGCGTGCCTCATTTTTTTCCAGGTCAATAATGGGCTTCGAATTCGAATTCTGAGATAGTGTTTACCCATCGCTTTGTCTGTGAATTTTTTGTTTTTAGAGTTTTGATATGTACCAGAACCTGACAATCTGTTATTACATGAAAATGAATAATAGTTGCGCTCTACTTCTGTAGTCCGTCTGCTAATTAAATAAATTGAATGTAACCATATTTTCGAAATCTAAGACATAAATGCTCAAGACTTTTCAGATCGTACCAACATGTCTTTACGTTTAATGCCTTATCAGAATTCTTCAAGAAAATTAAAACCCTTTCTAATTCTTTAATCAGTTCCGTCCAAGATCGAGCATGTTTGATAATATCATCGAAATAGGTTAATGCAAAATTATTTCCGATTATCCCCAAGATCATTTATATTAATGTTGCGAAAAAGGAAAGTACTCTCATTAGTGTAAACATCTCGCGTACAGACTCTACAGTTTTGTCTTGAGTGATGAATACTATATTCTGTTTCGCAGGTTCTGTCAACGGAATGTGCAGATACCCCTGTGCTAGACTTAGAACGACGAAGATTGTTGCCCCGTGTTATTTTTCAAATTCGTCATCAATATTGGGTAGTGAGAAATTTACACAAACCGTATTTTTATTTACGCGGTGGTAATTGACTGATAAACGTTGAGATGCATCTGATTTTTTGAGTAAAATACATGGACCCTCATAAGGAGGTTTAGTTTTACGAGACTAATTCTGACGATTTCAACTCACCAATTTTTGATGTAATTAATTCTCTTTTCGTTGTATTGGTTAAAGATGCTTTGTGCAGGATGGCTCTGTACCTGGTTTTACTTCGATATAACTTTCAGTAAAGCTTTACATTATAATTCCTTTAACGGAAAAATTCGCATTAAGTGTACTTCCCTTTCAAGAATTACCCCTTTGGCACTGTCATTAAAAAAAGAAACATACTCGTCTTTATCATTAGTCCTCACGTGAATGAAACTAATCAGAGCTCGCGGAATTAATCTTCTTCCCGACAATTAATAAATTTGAATACTTTCGCAACTATTTCTTATTTTTCTCTATTCTAATTGTGGCAGCTAGTTTTTTAAAAATCTTTCGTGTGATAGGAACAATATTTAAATACCGAAAAAAGACAAATTATACGACAAAGCTGTTGAAAAACACACCAAGCGACTTGTGAAACATTTTTATGATAACCATAATACATTAACTTTTTATAAATATTTTTTAAATTGCAAGTTAGTGAGATATTTTTCGAAATTAAATTAAGGGCGTAGGGGACTTTGACTAACACATTCTATTGTAAAATTAACGAAGATTTTGCGGCGGGAGCCTACTGGACATTCCTCGATTTCAGTTTCGGTCAGTGGAGTAACCCTGCCGGTTTCTATATTTATTTTTGCTCGTCCTAAACGTTTTATGCGAGGACTGCGTGTATATATTCCAGCAAAAAAATTATTACTTTTTAATATTGCAAATATGTCACCATCAAATGTTGATAAAACAATTTGTTCTTCGGTTGGCAGGTCGCCAAATTTATTTTCTTGTGATCGTTGTATTTTAATTGGTTTATTCGCCTGAAAGGTGTATCGTCGGAGTTCAAATTGCCGGTTCGGATTTTTAGTAGGAGTGAGTCGAATAAATGGAAGTTGGTCCAATCCATATCCAAGTATGATAGAAAACGGAGGCCTGGTATGAAGAGCCAGTTCCGCAGGCGGAGATCTGGACCTGATACGAAGGCAAGGCTCGGCAGGAGAAGAATACCTGGCAGGAGAAGAAGACCTGGCAGGAGAATGTTCTATGTCGGAAGCGGCAGGAAAAAATGAAGGAGAATTTGACCTGCGACGCAGAAAACCAGGAATAGGAGCGCCATTCGGAAGGCACTCAAATTGTGAACTTAACTCTGTAAGAAGAAACGAAGTATTAATTTTTCAAACAGAAAAAACTTTTCAAAGCCATGCGTAACTGCCACAATACAGAAAAAATATGTCAATAATAATGATAAGGTTTATTATAACCCGATTGAAATTTTGGACAGAATGCGGTTTTCGGAAGTTTGGTCTGGTTCCACAATCAAGACGAAATTGTTCGTTTCGTGACCTGAAAGTCAGTCTATTTTTATCCGCTTAAGTCCGGAATATATACCAGAAGATTGTACGTTTTTTTTACTAAAAAGCATGAACTGAAACCGAATGCACTTTTACCATAAAACAATTTTTTTTACTGTTATTGCTTATGATTAAGAAAGTATTTCAATCGTCCGAAATTTCGAGCTGGATTTTTCAACGGATCTCCTGTAGATTCGGATTAAGACAGCGAAATTTTTGTTTTCACTTCAACTCAATATAAAATGGGACTCAGGAGAGAAAAATTTTTATTTGCGAATAGCTTGAAAATGTTTTTAAAATTATGAATATGTCATAGTATAATATTCACCAATATGATTAAAGATGATCATCAAGATAAAGAGCGGAGTATAATGGATCCCCATTTTTAGCAAGCGGGGTATAAAAAGATCAATGCGTTGACAAAGAATTGAGTTAAAAGTCTATATAATGAATATTTTTGTGTTTTATCAAAGGTGTTTTACTGTATGCTATCTACATCGTTATCTCATTAATTATGTTAAGCTGATCATTATGGGATATTCACATTTATATTTAATTAGTCAGTCCAAGGACAGATGTTTCTTTAACTTCACCGAGGCTATCTTGATAAAAAATAAAGCGATTTTATCGAATGCGCTTTAAAAAAAATATAAAAAGTCATTCAGAAATATTCTGGAGATCTTCCTTAATACGCATAATAAGTTTAAAAGACAAATAGAAATTTTGGTTAAAATCAAATGATACTTTTTCAATAAATATCTATTAAACTTTTTTAATTTCTTGCTAACAGATTTCTCTACAACTTTGACGCAACTTATTTTTAAATCTCATTTGCTGAATGCCGAAGAACACCAATAAACATTATTATACAAATACAAAACAAGCATAAAATATAAGATTAATGTATTCAGTTCAAAAAATTACCCGTGATAAAATTTTAAAAAATTTGTTTAAAGATTGAAAACAATGCAAATCAAATTGGAATTTTTAAGAAAGTATTTAGAAATACTCACCAAATGTAACTAATTGTTTTTATAAAAAATATTATTATTTAAAATATTCTTAAGGGGCGATTGAGGTCTAGCGGATGAAAAAAGCACTTTCCTTAAGTACCATTGTCGAGGACACCTTTTCAAAAAAATTATTTGCGGTGCCAACTGTAGCTCATCGTAGACTTATCGGAAATCAAAAGGCAAAGATATTTTTTTAAAAACATAAGTTATTCTTAGTCCCTACGGCGTTTTTTTATTAAGAATTTTTGTCGTCATTTGGGGCAAAAGTAGTGATTTTTCACGTAAAATCTCGCCATTTTGTAGCTGTCAAATCTCTTCAATATATAAAAGCCACGTAGGGGGAAGTATTTTATATGTGCAAATTGTGTACAAAATTAAAAAAAAATCGATGCATATTTTTTAAATAAAAGTTGGCACTGACACAATTAAGAAACTAATTTATCTTTTTAACTAATACTGAATCACCGATTCTAGCTGCATAAAGCATATTTCCTGTATCAAAACTGACAGAAAATTCTAGTGAATATTATTACAAAATCCACTGCGTGGAACTGCTCGACCGAACGAATAACGCATTTTTGAGCTCTTCTTCTCGCCTCGCATGGGCGGAGACCTAAAAGTCAATAGCGTGAGGGCATGTTACACAGCTAATTTCCTACATTAGCGACCACATTTTATCAGTTCACTGAATACTTTTGGCACCTAAGAACTTTTTTTGTGAATATAATATCGAGTTGAAACATTGGAAGATGTATTAGAGTACAATTAAGTACGTTTAGGTACTTCATTTAAGTGATAACTTCACTGCAAAATATTTTTTACCAAATTGAAACTAGAGGCCTTTTCAACACATTTGTTCTGAACCATGACATTTTTGTAAGTTCAAACATTTTATATTTATATATACTGTAACCAAAGTTTTCTATTTTACACGTGTCTCTAACCTGGCCAGGGCAGGCCCAGGACAACTTCTGGTCACAATTCAATGATAGAAGTTAAAGTTTTCCCCCCTATCCACCGAGTCCATAAGTCACGCTCTCTCGTCTCACGAACAACCTTCGAAGCTGGTTTATTTGATTTCCTTGGCGCCAGATATGGTGGCCTCTATCCGAGCTTCGCTGGCCTCGACAATGCCTCCACAGCCGGCAGAACAACAAACCTTTCACCCATATTGCTTGAGACAAACGCAGGGGGTGGGATTCTGCCAGTAAGAGAGGGTACACACACTGTTCAAATCAAGTTACTCTATTTGTATAAAATTTATATTATGCCTTACTTATATCATGAAACTAAGATTTATGCATTATTCTTGCGACGCAACAGGTGAACGGGGTTCGCTGAACTCTTAAGAATGAGGACTCACAGCCAACCCCTTTTTAAGCTCGCACTTTTAACTCACACGCTCGAACCGGTCACGCCGCGCGTAAACCGAAACCACAAGCCGGGAACACTTAAGTATAAGCTATAAGATGCACCACGTAACTCTCAGCCACAAGGCCAGCTCCTCCTTGCTACGGTGGTCCATTCCTAACCATTCTCGGGTCTACCCCGGATTCTTCCTAGTTTATTTCCTGTTCCACTACTCCGGTCCTCCGTCAAGCCAAGATACAAGTGTCGAGAAATTCATTCTTGGTAGTCGTCTTCTCTTTACCTCTACAATTTTTCAGACATCTTCTTCGATTGGTTGGTTACATCGGGACAATTCCAATCCGATTCCTCCGCCAACGCGTGCCTTCGTTCCAGTCTCCGCCTTGTTGTTTGGCCCCATCTGACGGACTACTAAGGTTGCTATTGTTTGCGTGGCAGCTAGTCACAAGATGGCCGGTTGCCCTTGTGGCCTCGTGGCCGATGTTTACAATCTTTCAGTTTTCTCGAATTGACAGGTGGGTTTCAAATCCTTTTCCGTATCGTGCCCCGGCTTGTACCTCAATTGTTAAACGCCTGAGTCGGAACATCTATTAACAACTTAACATGGACAAAGGTTTTGGTCTGCTGTGGGTGAACGAATTATTTCGAAGCCCGATCTTACGATCATTAACCAAGGTCGGAGGCGTGCAGTTGCCTTGACCTCCCATTAATTTCACATTTGTGGTACTGATAAGGTAACCTATTATCTAACAAAATGAAAGTTACAATTCTTACGCAGTCTGGATCTGAGTCTTAGCTAGACGGTGAGTAATTGTTCCGCTTATTTATTACAATAATATCAAATGGGACCAGTTGCTAGAGTTTTGGCTTTGGCGAGTCCCTGCCTGTTTCTTATTGTCTTTTTGCAAACAAATTTGGTAACTTCGTTATAATATATATATATACGCAAACGCACAGAATCTGAGTCATGGCGGCTACTGGAAGAGGCTTGAACAGCTGGCTCGTCCTACGTTGTTAGTCCTTTGTTATGTGCGGGTGAAATAGATGTCAAAGAACTGTTTAAGTCACAAATTATGCAGCTGCGAGAACATTTTAATATCAAACGGGATGTGGCGCTTGATAGCACTATCTGTAAAGAGGATCTTGACTACGCGCCCTTGAATTTTTCCTCAAAGGATGTCTTCAATATTAGGGTAGAAACTATAGTGGAATTAGAAATAAGATGTAGACAGAAAGCTATCCGAGGCGAGCACCACAAAACAATAGATCAAAATGAAGTCAATAGTTAGGCATCCAATATTTGGCTGAGAAAAAATGTGTTGTTTTCAGAAATGGAGATAACAACGAATCTATCAAGCACATTATTGATGGCTGTCACCTAATAATTCAGAGACACTACACAGTTAATCTATATAACCAAGATCCATGAGTGTAGCGAGTGAATACATGAAGTAAGGGCCATGTGGAAGAATGTAAAGTATGCATATATTTATTCTATTGTGATTTCGACTACAGACAATGTGCAAGCAAGATGCACTAAACATTTAAATATTTGGAAATCAGTAGGTTACTGGCAGCAGCTCAGAAGACTTTCACCAGAGTAAAAAGTAGATAAAAATGGCCTAGGGATACGGCGATATGGCGTACGGATATGGTGACATCTTCGCCCGAGAGCTCCGGCTCTTGTTAGCATTGGGCTTACTCCACAGTACAACGAATTATGCAGTTACGTCGCCAGTAGCGCGCAGTGCCATCCACAATAGGCCTCTTTCGGATAGAGGCCATATTTCAGTTAGGTGTGGCAATAGGACCGAACTGAGAGTACGACCAGGCAATGGCCCCGAGCAAACGCAAGAACATCGTTTTAAATGGTCGCGAAGAGGATACATGGAGATGTTACATGAACCTTGAGTCAATATGCACTAGGCATATTCTCATAAAACGCCTCAGTATTTAAGAGATCAGGTTTCTTTTTTACGTTAAGGGGGATATCAAGCTCTTTATCAAGAATAAGAATAAAATCCTCTACCTCAGATACCTCCCGTTCCAGCAAGACCACCTTTGTGAATAGCCGATAATGCCAACATGAGAATTTGTAGGTCAGAAGTCCTCCAAAAAGTCTTTCTCAGAATGTAGAAATTAGCTGAATCTAGTCCTGCTCTCCTTAAGTTGCTCCCTGAAGGGTTTGATCTCTGGAATCTGGACTGTGTAGTTTACGGGAACGCCTTTTCCCTGCTGAGCGACAATAGAAGTAATTATACTTCAGTAAGCCAGAATAAGACTCGCGAGCGTATTGCACAGCTTTAGTTAGAAATTACAACGTTGAGACGGCATGCATAAAATGTTCAGTACGTGATTAGCTGCATAACATCAAATAAAAAGTTCACTACGAAAGTCACGGTACTAGCTCGAAACACGGAAAGCAAATCACACGCTAAAAATTTGTAACATGACAATCCAGTTTCACAGCAGGCAAAAAATAAGAGTTCGTATTACAGCCAAAGAGCGCCTTGAACAGCGAGTAAAGTGGATTTAGGAAAATTTGACCTTTTTTACTCATCCATCCGCCTAGTCGAGAAGAGACTTAAGTCTTCTGGGAACGGTATATGGGGATACTCATAATATAGATAAAGAAGCTTCAGATATTTCACTGTTTCGTAACTTTTTCCAGATGCGACTGCTGAAAAGACCAGAGAAGAAGTGCCCACTAAATACTACTAAAGAAGTTAAGAAAGTTATCGCTAGAATTAAGAACTTTTCAGCACCAGGGCCAGATAAAATCAACAACTTTCAATAGAAGAAGTTCACTTCAATGCACCAATATCTAGCTCGTATATTTACTACTTTCTTAAACTCAGTCTAAACATCAGCCGACAGTTCAGCCCACAGGTAGCCTATAGCTTAACCAAGAACTCAGGCTACAGATGATTCTTTTTATCTGTCTGACGTTCGTCTATGCTCCAACAGCATAGAGGGGTACACATTAGTCTTTAGTCCGAAGATAGGCAGAATTGGTTATACTTCACCCAAAAATTTCCGAACTATTAGCCTCTCATATTTCTTATTAAAAGCAGTGAAAATACTCGCGAACAGAGACATCTGCGATAAGGTTTTTTCAAGCAGGCCACTTCACAATTAACAGCACGTCTATAGGGCTAGTCACTCGACTGGAACGGTCTTACGCGCAGCAGTCAACCTAATCGAAGGACAACTGAAACAGAAAGGCCTTGCGTTTGGAACCTCTATATAAATCGAAGGAACCTTTAACTACAAATCTAGAAAGATGACGAGGGTGGCCATGACGGTACATGGTGTGTCTATTGCGTTCGTAGAATGAATTTGCCATATGTTGTCCAACAGGAACCTAACCACGACTAAGAGTGATATCACTTTGTTTTAAACCGTTTACTCGGGATGTTCGCAGGGATGTGTTTTATCGTCGCTGCTGTAGTGCCTGATAGTTGATGCACGGTATAAGTGGCGAAGCATGAGAACTTCAAAACTAGCAGGACAACAAATAGAAATCAAAGAACGCGCTAAATATATAGGAGTCATCCTGGATGAGAAGTCGTCATGGAACGAGCACCTGGAAAACAAGAGCAAGAATCTGGTAGAGACTCCTTGGCTTTGTAGGAGAGCCATATGGAACAGCTGGGGCTTGTACCCGGAGACACTTATGTGGATTTATACAGTCATCCTGCAACCCAGGCTAACCTATGTAGCGGTGGTCTGGTGAAGCAAAGAGAACGCAGGAGCAGGTGTTTATCGTGGAAGGAATTGAATAGGCTTCACAATTGCGATGGGGTCTTACGCTATAGTTCTACAATCTGAGATTATGGCCATGCTCCAGTGCGCCTATAAGGCAACGGAGTATGGCAATAAAGGAAACATTCGTATCTGCTCAAACAGCAGGGCTGCAATCATGTCTCTGAATAGAACAACGACCACCCGACGTAAAGGACAATGCGACTTCTTCTCATATCCTTTGTCACAGCCCTGCGATTGCGGGGAAACGTGTAACACTTATAGGCAGTTACTGCATCAATGAGTTTGAAATATCATCCAACAGCGTCACTGCGGTTCTCTCCCTATGGAGAGGGCTATGAGGCCACGCGCTTAAGGCTGACAAGAGGACGCAACGGGACCACCCAAGCGGCATAGGCTGTCACGGTCTCAACCCAGAATAATAATAATAATGGCTCAGTTGGTAAGACGCTCGGACTTCACCGCAGAGGTCCGGGGTATGATCCCTGAGCCGGTATCTCTAGAAATTTTTCAATGTACCTTTACTAAGGTTCTGGTGGTTTCAGAATCCAGCTTAAGTTGTAGGTTCCCCCATCGTTTACTTGACTGCAACCCAGTCCGTCAATGATGGGGTAAAAGCCAGGCTTTGTC
Source organism: Belonocnema kinseyi (assembly GCF_010883055.1). Lineage (NCBI taxonomy): Eukaryota > Metazoa > Arthropoda > Insecta > Hymenoptera > Cynipidae > Belonocnema > Belonocnema kinseyi. The sequence continues at coordinate 66,649,758 of NC_046664.1, forward strand.
CAATATGTCTGGGCAGACTGCTCTCATTAAATCACTTGATTGCATTATAAAAATGCGTTCGTGACTGATGATATATACCGGGACAGCCCCGTGCAAAAATGATCAAATAAGAAATCCAACTCTAACCAAAAATGCCTTCGACATATTGAGCATTATAAGCGTGTGAGAACATTTCAACACATAAATGTTTTTTTATAATAATAATAAAAAATAATGAAATTTACCAATAGAATTGAAGATCATCGTCAAAATAAAGAGCGGAATATAATGGATACCCATTTTTAGTAAATATGAGATGAAATGATCAACTCGTTGACAAAGAATCTGATTAATAGTGTAACAGAATATGAATATTCTTGTGTTTTATTATAGGTAGTTTATTGAAGCAATTGTGCCCTGACAAGTTTATTTGAGTTTATCGTTTCAATGTATTATTCTTATCACTAAAATGATAAGATTTTAAAAAATACTAAGAAGTTTATTTTGCTTTAGAAAATGTTATCTACAATTTCGCCACATGCGATTTTTAAATATCATTTCTTATATGTGAAAAACCATTTACGAATATAAATTAAAAGAACTAATAATAATATTTAAAATTATTGTACATATTCAGAAAAATTTCATGTTTAAAAATTACAGAGAATATTCATGAGAAAATAAGCTTTTATTCAACAGAATACAATATTTTATTATTATATTAACATGTAATAAAAACTAAAGAATCAGAGTGCAAATTTGCTTAAAAATTCAAAACACAGAATGAAGTTTAGACCGTTAAAAATTTATTTAGAAATACTTAAAAAATGTAACTAATTTGTTCCATAAAAAATTATGATTATTCAAAATATTCTTTAAAAAATTCCAAGATTTAATCGTTTGCTATAATTTTTTTCGAAATCAAAATAAAATTCGGTCTAAAACTTGTCGATAATTACTTGGAAATCATTGTAAGAAATCAATATCTATAATACTGACTAACGCGGATTTTTCTGTATCTCCAAATTTCGAGATAACGTCAATTTAAAAAAAATCGTTCCAAGTTAATCGGATAAGTTTAAAAAACTATATTAATGGGGGTTGAGCTTTGGTATATGTGTTTAGGAAAGAAAAATAATGATCGACTTTATTGAATTTAGACTTTATTTAGTGGAATTAATTTCGACAATTTTTTTTTTATACCGTTTACTTTTTGTGGAGGTAATTAAAACACTTTTTTAGATTTTTTGAGTTATTTGAATTCTATTTTATTTAATAGAAAGTTTCATGCGATTTTACAATAATTAAAATATTGTCTAGTGTTATTCAAAATGGATCAAAGTAATGCGGAGGAGGTGGTACAGATTCTTCGGCCCCGAAAACGAGTGGGCTACTTTGGAGGCGATGAAAGCGAAAAGTCATTTTTGAAGTCATTTTTAAGTCATGTTTAGATAATTTTCCAACTTTCAGTTCGGCTAGTCCATAAACTAGAAAATTAGTTGATGCATACATTTCGTCACATTTTTCCTAACTCTTTAACGAATAAAAAGGACCCTTTGGTCTCACGGACCCCTGTTTACAGCGTTAAAATTAAAAAAAAAAAGGTTTACAGAGCAAATGTTAATTTGATTAAATAACTATCGATTGGGGGGCTCTAAAATATAAAATTTTAAAGACACGTAGGGTTTGGCATACCGCTTGAGCATGGCAAAAAAAAGTCCTCGTGGGTTCGTGCAACTTCTCTCTTGTCCATCACGAGTGAAATTGGGTCCTTACTATCTCGAAACCTGGCGTTTTTTGGAACCAGTCTCGAAGGCCTCTATTGGATCAGGATATTATGAACTACATTATACATTATTTTGTTTATGTTTTTTATTTTTTACACATTTTGGAAAAGATTCTAATATTGTGAGACACAAATTTGTTTGCTAATATTAGTTTGAGATGTTTAAACAAATTAATATTTTTTACCAAATTTATAAAGAGCTCGACCGATAAAAAACACATAAACATTGCCAAACTATTTAAACAATTTATTTTATTGTTAATATTGATTAGAGAACTCTTAACGACCAGTAAATTTGTTCATTACAGTACTAACCTGAAATAACAAATGAAAAAAATTGAAACTTGTTGAAATAATTGAAAATGAGTTTAAAACGACCAGATAATTTATAGTCATTATAGAACTGTAATAATATTACTTGAAAAACATTTTTGTGGAAACCGTAATACATTGACTTTTGATCAGTATTTATAATCTGGAAAGATCTTGCAACATTTTAGGACGATTTCGGCTCACAAAAAGTTTTAAATTTTCGTTTTACTTTTTTTTGTAATTAAACGAATGATGTAGCGGATTGTCGTTTATACACTCTACTTTAAAATTATACAAGACTTTGCGCCTGGCGCCTACTGGAGATTCCTCGATTTCAGTTTTAGTTAATGAGTTAATCCTACCGCTTTTCATGTTTATTTTTGCCCTTACTTTACGGCAAAGAAACGAATCAGGTGTATATATTCCAACAAAAAATTGATTACGCTCCAATATTGCAAAGACGTCACCATCAGATGTTGATAATACAATTTGTTCTTGCGCGGGCATGGGCCCAAATACGCTATTCGGTCCTACGAGTATTTGAATTGGTGCCCCCACAGGAAAAGTATATCTTCGAAGTTCAAATTGCCGTTTTCGATAAAAAATAGGAGTTAGCCGAATAAATTCAAGTTGGTGAAGATGATATCCAAGTACGTTAGAAAAAGAAAGCTTGGAAAGTGAAATGCTGGCAGAAGAAGACGTTAAGTTGGCACGAAGAGAAGGTTTGGCTGGAGGAGACCTGGTCCTTGAACGAAGAGGAGGCTCGGTGGGAAATTGATATCTAGCAGGAGAATCTTGTGTGTCATGAGAAGATGACCCGCCAGGAGAAACACCAGGAATAGGGGCACCATTAGGAAGACAGTCGAACGGTGAACTTACCTCTGCAAGAAGATACGAACTACTAATTTTACTAAGCTTTTTGTTACATCATGAACAGGTTAGGATTATATTAGGAGATGCGAGACAGTTAGCTTGTCAGCTAGCTTCACTGTGGCTCTAATGCACTTTTGCGTGAAGGAAAATTGCGCGGCAAGGCTGAGGTGATATTTAGGGACCAGTACGTAATGGGCTTCTGTACGTACATTTACCGAAGTTCTAAATGAAAAGAACAAACTTTGCGCAACTTCGCGTAATTGAAATAATATAGAAAAAATGTGTGCACAATTAGGATTATGTTTCGGATCACCCGCTTGAAATTTCGGACAAAATACAGTTTCCGGGAATATTTTTTCGTTTGCAGAATCAATATGAAATTTCCGCATGTGTCCTGAATTTATTATTTTGAGTTTTAACCCAGTGGGCATAAAGTTTGACGACGTTTTTACGACATCGTTACGACATCTTTACGATAACTTTACGACATCCTATGTCCATGTCGTTAAGGTGTCTTTACGATATCTTCAACAAGTCGCATGATCTGACGATCGCCTTACGACATCGTAAAGAGAGCGAATCGACATGCACATAGGATGTCGTAAAGTTGTCGTGAAGATGTCCTAACGATGTCGTAAAGACGTCGCCAAATTTTATGCCCACTGGAAATGTGCATATAAATCACATGATTATCACAACAAAAAAGGTTTATTATCTTTTTTTCATTTACCAATATAATTAAAGATGATCGTCAAGGTAATAAGCGGAATATAATGAATCCTCATTTTTAGGAAATAGGAGAAAAAATGATCAAATCGTTGACAAAGAATTGGGTTACTAGTAATAGAGTATGAATATTCTTGTATTTTATTAGATGCTGTTTATAGCATGGTGCCTAAATTGTGATCTCATTAATTATATTAAGCTTACTAGTCTGAGATATTCATATTCATATTTCATACGTCAGTATAAGGACAGAAGTTTGTTTACACCGACTAACGTTATGGAAAAAAATTAGGCGATTGTTTCGAATAACGCTTTGAAACAATCTGAATTGCAGCGTGAAATTTTTCGAATCATTTCAAAATTTTGTGAACATATTTATCAAGGTGTCTAGTAAGTTTCGAAGACAAAAAGATATCTTGTTTTAAATTGATAAGATATAAAAACTAGATGCATGACTTTCACTACGTATCGCAGAGTAACATCAACCATGCTTAGTTTAGAATTATTTGATTTCCAGCAATTGTGCCTAACAAATGATGTGAAAACAAGTATAAGTTAAAAAGTTGTTGTTGTAATTAATCGTCCTTTTGAAAAAAAGTGTCACCTTTCATGAAAATATTTCGAATATAAAAGGATATTATTTATTAAGAAACTTTCGTCTTTGACAGAACTTTAAATCTTTATCGCTTTATTTTTATCATTTTATTTATTTGAGTTTATCGTTTCAATGTATTATTCTTATTACTAAAATAATAAGATTTTAGAAAGTACGTAGAAGTATATTTTGCTTTAGAAAACAGGTCTCTACAACTTCGCCAAATGAAATTTTCAAATATTCTTTCTGGAATGACGAAAATCATCGAAAACTATAATTTAAAAAAAATTACATTTAAAATATATGTATTTATTTATATATTCGGGAGAAAATAAGCTTTTATTCAATAGAATCCAACCTTTTTTTAATCGTTTAGGTTTTAACATTGAAAATAAACTTATTGTCTTCACCTAACATAAGAATTTCGCGAAGTCTTTACGACATCGTTACGACATCGTTACGACAGCTTTACGACAACTTTACGACATCCTATGTCCATGTCGTTAAGGTGTCTTTACGCAAAGACATCGAAATGACGTGGACATAGGATGTCGTAAAGTTGTCCTAAAGATGTTGTAACGATGTCGTAAAGGCGTCGCCAAATTTTGTGTCGACTGGGAGGATTGTCACAAATTTATTTAAAAATGCCTAACAAATGTAACTAATTTGTTTCATAAAAAAATAATGATTATTCCAAATAAAGCATATTAAACACTGAAAGCATATATATTTTATGCAGCTTTTTTGTGGTGAAGGTGAAGTGCAAGTAGTTTAATGGTACTTTTCTGCTATTGAGTGAAGTGAGCACAACATTGGTGTATTTTCAGTTATAAGTTAATGTTTTAATTATTTGCATTCAATATAAACATTAACTTTGAGTATTATTCTTATGAAGCATGGAATTTGTTATAAAATTTCATTGCTGATATAAAATGGGGTAGCAACTTATTGAGATTTTGAGGTTAATATTACATTTTACAATTCAAGAGCGAACTGCTCGCAGTTAAAAAATGTATCAAAAAGAAGTAGAATGAAAACATAAAAAGCTATTTTTATTTTAATCCTAATTAAAATAGTTTCTGTTTTCCCATAAAAATTTTTACAAATTTGAATTAAATTGTTGTGAAATTTGTATAAAAAATTTCACTAATTTTCAGTGTATTTCAAACACGGAGTATTATTTCGTATTAAGAAAAATGAACAAAAGCTTAACTTCCGTAAAGTTTTTTTAGTACATTTTCGTAACTTTTCGTAGCAAAAAATAATATTTTATAGATTTTTTTGATATACGGATGATTTACACTGAAGTGGCAAATATTTTCTAATGCTGCGACCAGCAAAGCTAAAATTAATTCCTAACCTCAAAATCTCAAAAAGTTGTTATCGCATTTTACACCTGCAATAGACTTTGATAGAAAAAAAATTATAACAAATTCCATGCTTCAAAGGAATATTACTTAATGAATGCACTAATAGGTCCCAGAGATTACTCATTTTTAAAAGCTCAAAAAAAGGTCCATGATTACGAATATCTTGGATAGGTTTTTGAAATCTGGGTCAATTATTGTTTAAACAATTTTTCAAAACAATTTCATTATTTATTGACAACAAAATTTATAAAATGATTTTCAATATGGTTGAGAAAAAATTAAACTTTTTTGCGTCTTGCAATTTTTTCGTGTTGAAACCGTTTACAATGTATAGCGTTATAAACAAGTTATGTAATAACAAAATTGCCATATTTGCAGTGTTGACTCAGAATCTATAATTCAAAAAAATCTAAAACTTGTACACTGTCTATATCAAGAATAGATCTTTTAAAAGGAAACAGAAATGTTCCGATCAAATAGAAACTTCTATTTGACCCTTATTGTCTATAATTATTGTGATAAACAAAAACGCTAAATTAGGAAAAAAGAATTTTTCTTAATTTTTTAAATTAATCTAATTAATCTAATAAATAATTACTGGTCGTACGAAAAAATATCACGAAAGTGAAAAGTTTTGCTTTGTTTCATAGATTAATAAAAAAATTTAGAAAAAATCTATTATCGTAATTGAGCCTTTTTGTTAGTAACAATAGTTATAAACAATAAGGGTTAGATATCGAAAATAATACACAAGATAATTATATTCTTAGTGGTAAAATTAAGGATGTTAAAAAGGTAATCGCTATTAACTTAAAAATCAGAGCCTTTAAGGGAGAGTGTGTTTATAACAAATACATTGTTTATAAGGCCATTAATAAATAATGGCTGATCGTACGAAAAAATGTCACAAGAGTGAAAAGTTTTATTTTCTCTTTCATAGATTAATGAAAAAATTAACGAAAAATCGATTTTTTTAATTGAGCGTTTTTGTTAATAACAATAGTTATAAACAATGAGGATCAGATATCGAAGTTGCTGGATAAGATAATTACATTATTTATGTTAAAATTAAGGATATAAAAAAGGTAATCGCTAATAACTTGAAAATTAGGGTTTTAGGAGAGGGTATGTTTATAACAATTACATTGTTTAAAAGGCCATAAATAAACAATTTGAAGCAGTATTGTGACACTGGTTCATCTGGATGATTATTTATTAATAAATGAAGAGTCTTAACGGTTACCTGTTTAAAATAACAACTTTTTAACAACAATTTAAGGATAGAAGTTTCTATTCGATCGAAAGATCTCTTTTCCCTTTTAAGAGATCTATTCTTGATATAGTTTCGCATACGAAAAAAGTGCAATAAATAAGGAAATTGTTTAAAAAATGTTTTTAAACAAAATTGACCCATATGTCTAAAACCTACCCAAGATATTCGTAATTAGGGGCCTTTTTTACCTATTAAAAAAGAGTAATCTCGGGGACCTATTAGTGCATCCAAAAGTGTTAGTGGCTACCGAACTTTTTCGACAGTCATCACTCTTTTTCAGCTTGCCCAGCCTGTATTGTGGCGGTACAGATGGCAAGGTGTGGAAAATAAGAAGCTTTGATTCGTATTATCGACTTCGAATTTCGATTCGATTATTATTACCAACAGTGATCCAAAAATACTTGCGCATGTTTGAATTGTGCAGCGCTCATTGGTTCTAGTTCCCGTACGTATTTAAAAATCAAGTATAGACGCGCATCGCAGCCAATTAACGACAAAAAAATTCAAGCAAGCGCAGATCAAAGCAGCTCCGTTGGGATAATTAATTTCAAGCAGAACGTGTAACGTTCCATTACTGTCTAACTCAAGGATGCCTCGTGTCGCAGGCGTGTAGCCATCAAAGGATAAGCAATCGTGACTATTTTCCAATGCTGTCTAACCCATTGACGCCTCGTGTCACACTCATATAGCAATGAAAATCGAGTATTGCGACAATCGAAATCGACAATTTCGTTTAGAGATTTTATATTAAGGATAAATTAAATCACAAGGGTCCAATATCAATAATGAAGAAAGAGAAGCAAGTTCTCTCCGGTATTGGGTGTCGGGTGGAGCTTACAGTTCGGTCGCTATTGCACACTCAATTAGGGTGGTCGGACAGTGCGCATCTTGGATGGAGCGCGCGTGCGTGATCGCCCTAGGCTGAAAGCGGTTTTATCAGCTGTGTTTGGAGATCCGCGGGATAATAGGGATCCGTATGTTGGTGTTGGGGTGTGCTGGTTAGTTATTTCACAGCCGGCGGGCTCTATTTATTGTGTGGTTGTGTGGTATAGAGCGTTAATTGCGCAGAACAAAGTTTTATTTGTGAAAAGACTAAAAGCGCTTTTAAAATTATAGGCATGATACAGAATTATATTCACCAATCAAATTAAACACGACCATTAAGGGGAAGAGCATACTATTAGTGATCCACATTTTTTGCAATCAGGTCAAACACTGATTACTGCGTTGATGAAGAATTTAATTTACAGTCTACATAATGCGCACTGTAACTTTACAGTAGATGGAAGCATATACGCGTTATTTAATACATTATATACGAGTTAATGATTCTAAGATGTTTATATTTAAATTTCATAAATCAGTTCAAGAACATAAATTTGATTACGTCAACTGATGTTTCATAAATGGTAGGTATTACGGAAAGAAGCATTTGTTTTTCAATAAAATTGTTAAATGATTTTTTCATGAATGGGGATCAATGATGTAGGTCACGCACTTTTTCAGCGTTATGTAATGGGGTGAAACGATACCTCTGTGATTGGTCACAGAAATAGGTTAAGCCTCACTACTATTTTTATTGATTTTTTATGGACTTTACATTCTTTCGTAATGAGAGATGCTGCCAATGTTGCTTGACCGGGAGTTAGCATGACCCAGTCTCACTTTGAACATTTTAAAAATTTCAAAATGGATAACTGTTCCTAATAGTGCTTAGAAAATTTCAAATTATTAGCGTTTGAAATTAAATAATTTTTATTTCAGAATATTAGACAATCTGTAGAAGCTTAAAATTAAAGAACTTCTAAATTATCAATTATACATATCAGTTTCTCAAATATAAACAATATTTATTTGGAGATAAAAAAATATCACTAATTAAAACGCAATAGTATGGTTCCAGTAATATTTGAATAACAAGCACCTATCAGGCAGGACTTATCTATGGATCAGCAAATGAGAGATTGTAAAAATTTGTCGAGTCAAATAAGATTTCCATACATTAAAAAAACTTGGCATCCATAAAAATATTAAACTTACGAAGATAAGAATGTTTTCAAACATATTGCACTTCCATAAATCTATTTCTCTCCATATTGCTACATTAGATGTGTGATATAATGGTTATCTCATAGATTATATTTAAGCTTCTCATATATTTATTCATATAATTCATAAATGTGACCAAGAAGAGAAATTCGGTTATCTGAAAAGAGGTTAGTTAGGGAAAAAACAGAAATTTTGTTAAATAGCGTTTCGGTGAAATTCTTACCCTCGACCGCAATTTTTTATTGTAGCCATGCAGATCTAATAATAGAGATGGAAATACTAAATTTTCACTTCTAAACACAAAAAGAATTTAAATCCTGTAATTTTTGACAAGTCACAGCAGTTGAAATGAAATGACTATGCTAAAAATAAGTTTAAAAAAGGAATTCTGAATTTATTGTTCATTTTCTATAGCTAAAATGGTTTGAAAGCCTCTCGAAAATGATTAGGTTCTTTCGAGCAGAATATATAGATAACCACACATGATCCAATTGAGAGATCAGATTCAACAAGAGGAAGAGGCTTTTCAGGCGGATTAGGTAAGTCAAAAGAAAAATAAGCTCAACCACAAGGAACACCAGAAATAGGGACGCCATTAGGAAGACACTCTAATGGAAAAGACTTTGTGTAGCTGTGAATAAGTGCCATAGTGAAGAAAAAATATGTGCACAATAAGGATTAGGCTTAGGATCACTAAAAAAAATTTTATACAGAATGCGCTTTTTAGAAAAATTGCTGTAAGTTTCAGAATAAATCCAAAATTGTTTGTTTTTCTGTCAGTTCTATCCGGGGATTCGTCGATAAATTTGAGGAATAGTTCATTCAAGTAAAAAAGCTCGTTCCAAGCTCTGCAATTCATCATAAAGAAGAGATAAGCAAAACAAGAAATTGTCATAATAGGAGCTCAACATGAAGAAAAACCTCCCTCAATTTTATGAATCTTAATTATTTCTAATTGCAGCTAACAATAAAAAACCATCAAAAATGTCCTGTCGGTCCCGTGTCCCCAGTATGAGTTTCCTCGCATTTTAGCGACATTAAACTACTATTACCTATTTGGGTGAGATGTGTTACTCGGATAGTTCTTCAATAAATTTCACCCTTAGAGAATTAAATAGTCAATTTGGCTTTTCAAATAATTAGTTAAACTGTGCGTGAAACTCCTCAATTATTTGAGAACTATAAAAAAATAAGATCAGATTTGAATTCAGAGAGTAGAAATGTACAAGTGCATTATTGAATTTTATGCAAAACGACTGAGAACAAATTAATGTGCACGATTTAACTACGTTCAGAATATGTGAGTCATTCCCTACATTGTTATAAATTTTAATAATAATTAATGAATTTTTTGCGAACACGCTTATTTTCCGTTAACTGGTAGTTAGTACTATCGGTTAAAAAAAAATCAGTCAGTTCGAATAACTTTTTTTCTCAGAAACTACACTCCCCAAAGTGGCCAACTCTTTGAGAAACACCCATACAACGTCTTTTGTTTAAGGCGCCATTCACTGTACTGACACCCTTCATCATGAATTTCTTCAAAACTATTTGTCACGACAATTTTGCGTCATTTTTCATACTTTTCCTTGCTCTGTGTTGCAGTTGTGCTATTCTATTGCTTCATCTTTTAATAATTTTTTGAAAGAGTCTCAAAGCTTTCAGCATCCCGCCTGTATCAAACTATTTAATTCTTGCTATTTCTCATGCCCAATAACTCTGTACTGCTACTTTCTTTCAGAATGATCAACAAAAATGTCTAAAAAAGCATCTCGCTTCGTTCAAAATCGATTTGCGTTTTCTTCTCCTCTTCCGATTTGATTGTATCTTCACTTTCTTTAACTAGGACTTTTAATTTTCTCTTTTTTATCTCTGTAATTATTTGAAAGTACATTTCTCTCCTTACCTATAAGGCATGTACATTTGAGTTTCTTAGGTACACTTGCCTCTTTTTGTTGGTGGCTACAAGGATTAAACCATTCCATCATGCCTCATCAGATATTATGATGACTGAAATAGGATTTTTACTGGAAAGTATATAAATAGAACGTCGATTTGTCTGACCAAATTTTCTTCCTCAGCCATTGACAAATTTGCGCCTCTCAATACCATTAAAGCAAAGAAGAAGTCCACTCCTTGGATCACTTCTTATACCAAAGATTTGATAAAAAAAGAGTAAAACGTGGATTGGATAAAAGATAAAAAAATAATATTATTCACGATAAATTTTGTAAATTGAGAAGCTTTGCGCAAATCAAAAATGGCTTAGCTTAAGATGACTTGGACAGATTCTTTTAGTCAGTTTCCTCTACTTTTGATGAAAGTAAATTATTCTTTTCTGATATATTCCAAGAAACCCGAATTAAAAAAATCTTCAAAGTAAAATCAAATTCCCTACTCTTGGAACATGCTGAAACTTATTCTATAGCACATCTAAAATGTATCCCTGTAGTTGGGAATATTTCTTGATGCCGGAAAAGAAGCAATTATTCGCCCTGTTCCTAAAATATCTCACCCTATCTCTTCCCAAGACTTCCGTCCGATATCCATCATATGTGTCTCGTCCAAACCTTTTGAACGCATTGTCTATTAGCAGCGTACTCCACACCTTGACCCCGGATATATGCCTTACGAGAATAATAGAAAAGTTTAATAAAGCTTATTATCTAGTTTCTGGAAATTTTTTCTATAGCTGCAGAATGTTTGCCCATTTACATGATTGTTGTCTTTCCTGTCTCTTTACTTGAAAAGGGACTTAAGAATTTATAAAATACTGAAGTCATAGTTACTACAATGAATTCGCTTTTTTTATTGTTTGTAATACTTTAAGTTTTTTGCAACGTCTTAAAACCAGTTCATATTAAAAAAAAATATATTTTTCTGCATTTCGTTTTTTTTCGTAATGGAATCATCGCTGCAGAGGATTGTGGTATACACACTCTACAATATAATAAAGGAATATTCTCCGTTGGCAGCCTACTGGAGATTCCTTGATTTCAGTTTCCGTCAACGGGCAAACCGTGCCGCTTGCTATGTTAATTTTTGCCCGGCTTAGCTGTTTACTGCGATGACGACGTGTATATATGCCACCAAAAATATGATTGCTCTCCAATATTGCAAAGACGTTACCATCCAATGTTGATAATACGATTTGTTCTTGGATTGGCATGGCCTCAAATCTATTCCTTGATAGGAGTATTTTAATTCCTTTGCCCGCAGGAAAAGTGTATCTTTGAAGTTTGAACTGCCGGCTCGGATTTACAGTGGGGGTAAGCCGTATAAATGGAAGTTGTTCAAGGCCATATCCAAGTACGTTAGAAAAAGCAAACCTGGTAGGTGGCGACCGAGAAGGAGACTTGGACCTAACACGGAGTGTAAGCTCAGTAGAAGGAGAAGGGGACCTGGCACGAAGATTAGACTGGAAAAGAGGAAGATACTCTGCAAGAGAATGCTGTATATCAGAAGTCGAAGATGAACTGCCGCGAGGAACAACTGTAGTATTGCCGCCTTCAGGAGGCCAATCATACTGTAAACTAAACTCTGCAAAAAGAAACCAAGTATTAATTTTCTTAAATTATCTTGGTATATCTTGTACTTCTAGTATCATACTTGTGAGGAAAAGCTGAAAAACATAGAAGGAGGATTTCTCTAACCAATTTTTTAAAAGTTGGACCCGAAACATTTCGGGAACATAATTTAAGTAGGATCCCCTAATTTGGGTCTGATTCTTCTTTAACTCGGTGTACTTTCTGGCACTAAAAAAACATTAGCACAGATGTGCTAACAATTTGCGGAAGATGCATATTTTGGAGTAGAAAATGCCTCGCGCATTTTATTGAATGGTAGATTATATAGATACAAGGAAATTTGTCTTTCTATTTTTAATTTGAAAAGTGCGTCATTTGTAACGCATTGGCAATCCTTGCTACAACTGATCTTTTTTTCTTAAATTTTTTCCATTACTCCATGGATTTAGCAAGTAAAATAAAATGAATAAAATAAAATGCTGCAGCACGTTTATCTAATGAAAGATAAAATTTATCTGACTAAAATATATATTTGACATATGTTATATGTCAAAGGGCTGCGTCTAGGTTCACTAATAAAATTTCTTCCATTAATTTGAAAATTCTCGCGGTATTCATTTTTTAAACCGTCTCACTTTATTTAAATGATTTTAGCGAAAAAATTATTCACCTACAATAACGAAATAACGAAATAAATGCGTCATATACTGTCATATGACGCACATTGCGTACAATTTTTGGATCTCTGAATCCAAATCTGGCATCAGAATTTCAAGATTCAAAATAAGGGATCAAAGTTACGTAAAATACCCTACACTAGACTGAGTAGACGGGTATTAGATGGCAGCCCAGTGGGTACAAAGCTTGGTGACGTCTTTACGACATCGTTACATAGGATGACGTAAAGATGTCGCCAAGATGTCGTAACAATGTCGTAAAGACGTCGCCAAATTTTGTGTCTACTGGGAGTGCGCGCTGTACAAAATGGCACCCTAGCGGTTTATACATTTTTTTATAATAGCGTATTCCCAACCAATACGCGTCTGTTAAATCTGGCGAAAAAAACTAACAAGATATTTCGGCTAATGATAATCTCCTGATAATCTATATAAACACTTAATTGCCGTTTTACCATTGAAACATAGTACTGGATCGCTAGCTGTGGTAGACAGAAGTGCAGCAATCAGCATATTTAGAAAAGGACAGGTACATAGGTATATTATAGTAGTATATTCACCAATGGAATTAAAGATGACCGTCAAGGTAGAGATCAGAGTATAAACAATCCACATTCATTGTAGTTAGGGGAAAAACTGATTACTGCGTTGATAAATAATTTAATTTACAGTCTAACTAGTGCGCATTATAACGTTTCGGTGTATTAAATCGTATATACGTGATCCCATGCATTAAATTCAAGGTGATGATTCTGAGATAATTATATTTAAATGTCATAAATCAGTTCAATAAAAGAAATCTGATTACGTTAACTGATATGTTTCATAAATAACCGGTATTACGAAAAAAAAGCATTTGTTTTTCAATAAAATTGTTAAATAATTTGTTTATAAACGTGGGTCAATAATGTACGATACCTCTGTTATTGTTGACAGGAATAGTAAAGGTCACTTCACTATTTTTGTTAATTTTTTGTGGTTTGCTGATTACGTCGAACAAATTTTTATTTTCGGAAAGTTTAAAAGCGCTTGCAAAATTATAGGTATAATATAGTATTACATTGACCAATAAAATTATAGGTGACCACGATGAAGAGAACCGTTTTAACGATCCACATTTTTTTCATTAAGGGAAAAACTGATTACTAATTAGATAAAGAATTTGTTTTACATTTTAACTAGTTCTTATTATATTGTTTTTGTATATGATGGCATATAATCGGTATCTAATACATCCCAGTGGGCACAAAGTTTAGCGAAGTCTTTACGACATCGTTACGACACCTTTACGACAACTTTACGACATCCTATGTCAATGTCGTTAAGGTGTCTTTACGATCTCGTAAATAAGTCGTATGATTTGACGATGTCTTTACGATATCGTAAAGGCACCTAAACGACATGGACATATGATATCGTAAAGTTGTCGTAAAGATGTCATAATGATGTCGTAAGACGTCGCCAAATTTGGTGCCCATTGGGATCATATTCAAGCTGTTCCTCGTAAGATATTCGTATCGAAATTTCATAGAGCAGTCTAAGAAAACAAATGTGATTATCACAACTGATGAGTTTCAGAAATAAAAAGTAATGCGGGGAAAAGTATGTATTTTTTCATCAAATTGTTAAATTATAATTTCTTCATTATTCCCTGGTGTGTTGAAACCCCAGTGGGCACAAAGTTTGGCGACGTCTTTACAACATCGTTACGACATCCTTACGACAACTTTACGACATCCTATTTCCATATCGTTAAGGTGTCTTTACGATATCGTAAATAAGTCGTATGATCTGACAATGCCTTTACGATATTGCAAAGATACCGAAACGACATGGTCATAGGATATCGTAAAGATGTCCTAAAGATGTCCTAAAGATGTCCTAAAGATGTCGTAAAGATGCCGTAAAGATGCTATAAGGATGTCCTAAATATGTCGTAAAGATGTCGTAAAGATGTCGCCAAATTTTGTGCCCACTGGGACGATACCGCTGGGACGATTGGTTACAGAAGTAGTTTATGTCACTCCGCTATTTTTCTTGATTTTTTTGTGGATTTCACTTTTTTTTAACAAAAGATTCTGCCAATGAGACTTTTCTGGAAGGTTGGCATCATTTAAACCCATTTAAAATTAAAATTCATTATTAAAAGTTATCGTCTCATTTTCAAACTTTAAGTTTTCTAAATAATGAAATACAATCATCTTTGAGATAAAACCAAATTGAAAAAAGTTCCTTATCAAATCTAAAAAAATTATTCATTTCATATTGTTTTATCTTTCAGATTTAACTTTGAAAGTGACCATAACTTCAAGCGTAGAACCTGCCTGATTTAAAATGAATTTGGTCTGTATACTATTTTTATAGATAAGAAAATAGAAAATTCTGCGAAAAAAAAACAACAAAGGGTTATGTTCACAAAATGTAAATATAAACTTTAAATTATACAAAACAAGAAATTTCTACTTCTTTTTTAATAATGCAAAATATAATTCCTAATTATACTTTAATATTTAACATGTTTATAAACTTCTTATAAACTTCTATTCCACTGTAATCAATAATATTCTTGTTTGTGAAGTTGTCAATATTGATAGTCTTTAAACAAAACAATGAAAAAATTGTTCATACAAGGCAAAGATAACAAAACGTAAATGTTTTTAGGTTATGAATGCTCTCAGTTATTTCTTTTTATGGTAAATATACAATTCTTAAATCCAAAAACATCGGGAAATTGTTAACCAAATTACTGAATTAAGAAATTTATAAGTATTTTAAACATAAATTTAGAATAACGCTGATTTTGAGCCTTTAATTAAAAAAATTTTTATTCTGTGATAAACCACAAAATTTAAAAAAACTGTGTTTAATTGTGTGCCATGACTAGGCGTACCGAAACTTCGGTAAGAGTAGCTGGATTTTTTCAGTACGAATTCCAGGGGCAAGAAGTTATTTGCAACGAAGCTTCTGTATGAATATCCAGATTTTTTCAGTACATTTAGATTGTAGACACTTCCTTTATTTTAATTCCTATTATCTTTGTATTATTATTCACATGAATAGTAAAAAAATCAAAAGAAGAACTTAAATCTTCAATCCTTTTTTCTACCTTTTTTTATTACATATGTACGATTATTCTATTCATAATAAAAATCCGTTACAGATCTGAGATTATATATCCTAAACTCAACATATCTGTCAGTTAATCATCTTATTAATCGTATATCAGATAGGAGACACTGCACTCTAGTTCCATTTCTAGTTGAAATTGAGTGACTTGATTTAATGCAAAACTGAAATGATTCGATACGATAGGTAGGAATAAACTCCTTGGCCATTCTATTGATGATTTTGGGTAGGGTTTTAGCAATGTTTGCATTTTTGGCCTGGGAACAGTGGCGACCGGCTGTGATTAGCTTGATCACTAATTGCTTAATTTTAAAAAATGTATATAACTTCCTGAAGGCACGTGTGGCATTGCTAAGGAGCTAACTTCAAATATTAATTAATTGTATAAATTAAAATTTCAATCTCCGGGCCCGCTGTAACGACTTTCGCAGTACAACTGAAGTCGGGACCAAAAGTTCAGACACTTGGCTTTGAAGCTTTTTTTTACTCGACGAGAAAAAATCGCAGCATGCTGATACGAAGACACAATCATTCTCTAACATCATACTTGTAAGACGACAGCAGTTTGAATTTTGCCAAAAATTTACTTTGACAAACTAAAATCTCTGCATCGACTCTCACTAAGTCAATTTTGAAGTCCTCCAGACGTTCAAAATTTGGTACCAGAAATTTGAAAAAAATGCATGAGCATGCTGTAACATAAAATGAAGTTTAAAGAAAAGCTGCGAATTATTATAAAAAGATCTCATAGTATCTTAGGAAATAATGGGTCAGTAACAATAGCAACTTCTTGCTGGCAGTTGCTTTCTTCATGCGGCCCCATTGTTCGAGCCAAGCAGTTACTGCTTCAGCTATTTTGTTAAAAAATCTACTTTTATTTTTTACTTCAATTTTTTTATATTTTAAATTTTAATCTTTTTAACTGTGTGCCTCGACTAACTTCAACCCAAAAGAGCTTGTATTTACCAGTTTTTTCTGAATATACTTCTGGAATGATCCTCGCTCATTTTGAGCCCAAAAAGAAAAAAATCGTTAGTGCCGTTTTTAAGAAAACTCTTTTTTTTTAAGAAGTTAATCAACATATTTTAGTAAAAATAAGTTGAACTTGGAATTTTATTGGATCGAACCATTCAGTCTGATAACCGAAAAAGGGCTGCAGGTTTTGAACATTTTACGAGAACTGAAATCGGTCAATATTTTTATAAAATTGTGAAAAACGTGGGAAAAAATCAGTTTTTTGAAAATTTGCTTATTTCGGTTTATCACATGTCCCAAGCACTTAGACAAGGACTGAAGTTCTGGAAATTTTCTGCAAAATGAAAAAAGAAAACGGAACGTTCTATCCCTAAAAGTTTCGGGGTTACGGTGATAAGAAGTTGATCTTAAGCGAATAATTTGAATTGAAAAAAATCTGCCCACTTCGCGGGCACATTCTCATCGCGCGCAGAGCGCGCGGCTCGCTGCGCTCGCAAGTCTGAGCACGCCTACAGCGCGCGACTGTTGGTTTTCGCGCTCGATAATGAATTTGCCTAGGGCTTTGCGCACAATATTGTATTTATCTCGCGCTACGCGCTCGATCTTTCTGCACAGACTTTAAAATACTAAAGGTGAAAGTATCGGCAACAGTAATTTGGTGATTGTGAATTCTCTTTTGTTAAAGCTCCTTAGACTTTAACGAACACATTCTCATCACGTATCCCGTGCTTCGCATTCGAGCTTATCCCTGAAATTATATATCATTCCTATAAATGTATATATTAAGAATTCGTAACTATTTGAGAATATTTGAAATACTGTGAAAATGTTGCATGAAAAAATGTAACTTTTGGATTTTTGACTTTTTTATGCTGTCAAAATTTATTTATTGATTTATTAAGAAAATTAAAATGTTGTTATGATAATCTTCGAGGGAATTTGGAAATCAAACTTTTTCTTTTCTTGCCATTCTTTCACATCATCCGTTAACTGACTTAAAAGGTTCATTTTCGTGTGTTTTTTGGAATTTTGTAAATGCTATAACTCTCATAATTTTTCATTTTATGAAAAAAGTATATAGATAAATTCTTCGACTTTTTAAATACTATGCATAATCGTATAGAGAATTCTTGAATTTTAAAAAGATAGTCTCAAAAATAATTAAAAGGCGCTCAGTTTTTGAATTTTGATCCATAATGGCTGGCTAACGAACTTAACCTTTAGTTTAGGACACTTAAAAAGTGTACAAGAGGCCAATTTAATAGAATTATTTTTTCAAGAGTTATCGTGCTGACAGACAGACAGGCATAAATTCATATAGATAAAAACATTTGTAAAAACCAGTTTTTCGGATTCAGGGGGTCTTAAAACGTGGAACTTTTGACAAAAACTAGGGAGGTCAAATTTTATACAAATCTAATACATTCTCTGATAAGAATGTAAAAATGATTTATTTGTCACGAATAATTTTTTGATAGTTCTCTTTTTGGTTTAAATCATGAAAAAATTGCATCAAAAAAACAAAAATTAAAATTTTTTAAAACTCCACACATGAGATGAAAAAGAAATGAAAAGACAAAAGTTGTGGTAATATTGTGCCCATGTAGCAGGCACATTTTTTCACTGTTAATGACGTTTTTCATGATAAAAGTCAAAACTGCGCATCCTATCGAAAAGTGGTCGATAACAAATTTGGAGATCATTCTTAAATCCATAATTTTGTTGTATTTATCTATTATCGTAATTTGCACATTTTGGCCGTAAAAGGTAATTTTTGGATTTTTCGTTATTTTGTATGCTATTAATTAATCTTGTAGGGCATGCTGTAACTCTGGTAATTTTTGATTTTTTGAAAAAAGTCAGCAGGATAAATTGTTCAACTTTTTAAATACAATGAATAACCGTACAAAGAATTTTTTAACTTTGAAAAAAGTGGTCTCAAAAATATTTAAAATGTGCCTACTTTTTAAATTTTTATCCAAAATGGCTGGCTAACGAACTTGACCTTTAGTTTGGGACACCTAACGAGTGTACCAAAGGGCAATCCGATAAATTAATTTTTTCAAAAGTTATCGTGTTCACAGACAGAGATAAAGACAGACATACATACATAAAGGAATACAGACATACATACAGACAGATACGTTCGTAAAAACATGTTTTTCGGATTCAAGAAAAACGTGGACATTTTACAAAAACTGGGGGGCTCAAATTTTAAACAAATCTAATACCTTCTCTGATGAGAATGTAATATAATTACATAGTTTTGTGGAAATAACTCATTTCCGATGCATATCTGGTAAAAACTGCTAAATTATTATTTAAACAAGACTTACTGTTAGTAGATCTGAAACAACATTGCTCTAGCTCTTATAAAATTAAAATTATGGCCTTTTTTGTACCCTTTTTTTATGAAATTTTGCTTTTACGATATGGGAAAGACATATTAACGACGTGGATATAGGATATCGTCAAGTTGTCGTAAAGATGTCGTAACGACATCTGAAAGACGTCGCCAAATTTTGTGCCCACTTGATCTTCAATTAATTATTTAGTAGTTTCACCAGCTCAGCATAGGAAATAAGTTATTTCCTCAGAACTATGTAAATATATTTTTTCATTCAAATTTTTCGCTTGAGACCGACTCCTTATCACCATAAATCCCAAACTTTTAGAAATAGAACATTCGATTTTCTTCATTTCGTAGAAAATTTCAAGGACTTTAATACGTGTATAAGTGCTAGGGACATATGATTAACCAAAATGAGGTAATTTAAAAAAAAAGATTTTTTCTACGTTTTTAAACATTTTTTAAAAAATATTAAAGAGTTTCAGTTCTTGTAAAATGTTCAGAACCTGCAGCCAGAACTTATTTATATTTCTTTCAAAACAAAAAGGGACTGGAGCATTGACAACAAAATTAAAGCCATGGTCACTATAATACATTCGCATTTTATTATTGCTTGCAATACTGCAATTTTTTGCAGCATTTCAAGACGAGTTCGGATTAAAAAGGTATTTATTTTTGTTTTACAATATTTTGTAATTGAATTATACCTGCAAAGGGTTGTGGTTTACACACTCTACTGTATAATAAACGAAGATTCTGCGTTTGGATCCTACTGGGGATTCCTTTATTTCAGTTTCCGTCAATGTGCTAACCATCCCGCTTTCTATGTTAATTTTTGACCGTACTAACAGTTTAGAGTACGGATTAGGTGTGTATATTCCACCAAAATAATGATTACTCACTAAAAATGCGAAGACGTGACCATCAAGTGTTGACAATACAATTTGCTCTTGAGTGGTTATGGCCTCAAATCTCTTTCGTGTTAAAATTTTATGAATTGCTTTACCTGCAGGAAAAGTGTACCTTTGAAGTTTGAAGTGCCGGTTCGGATTTGTAGTAGGAGTGACCCGTATAAATGGAAGTTGCTCAAGGCCATATCCAAGTACGTTAGAAAATGGAAGTGTGGTAGGTGGTGAGCGATCAGGAGGAGATCTGGACCTGATACGGAGAGTAAGCTCGGTAGAAGGAGAACGGGACCTAAAGCGAAGAAGAGGTTCAGCAGAAGGACGATGTCTGGCAGGAGTATGCTGTACATTGGAAGTAGAATATGAGCTACCACGAGGAACTCTAGGAGTAGAGGCGCCCTTAGAAGAAAAATCATACTGTGAACTTAACTCTGCAAAAAGAAGCAAAGTATTAATTTTTTTCATAGCGCATCTATTGAAACTTCGAGTTTCGGTACCTGTAGATTGGGTTCAAACACGGTGTTTACAACCCCAGGGATGAAATTTTTTTCAGCTCTAGAGTAGCACGTCGTAGGTAGGTAGGTTCTACAGGTACCTCAACTCAAATTTTGAATGGATTTGATATGAAAAATAATATGCATTACTAGGAAGTAACACAACGATGGCAACTCGTATGATGGCAGGCCTTGCTTCGCTCGGGCAGCAAACTGCACACTCGTTGCAATCGCTATGTTTCATCCCTTGCAATGCAAAATACTATTTATTATCTTGGTATATCGTGCACTTCTAGTCGCCAACTTTTAAAGAAAGGCTAAGAGGAGCCATAGGGAGGTTTCTCTAAGAAATTGATTAAAAGTTGCACTCGAAATCATTATTTATAATTGAGAAAGTGTGATTCCATGGATTCAGCAAGTTTTCATATTTTTTCTGTCCTAATGTCCAAGATTATAACTTCAAGGGAAGCATTATAGTTTTTTATATTGAAATCCCCACCTGAAATGGATAGGAACTGAGATAATGACTGGAAGAGTTATCCAATGTACTTTGAATATTTAAAAGCATATCAATATATTTCAATGTATTTTAAAGCTTTGCAATACCTTATGGAATTTGTGAACGATCACATATTCCAGATTCCGCCGGAATGAATTCAGATTCAATTCGTATTTTGTTAAACAGAATAAAATAGAGTATGAAAAATGATAGCAATTGGGATAGAGTACTGATTACGTCGGATAAATTAATATTTGCGCAAAAGTTAAAAGTTCTTTTAAAATCGTAGGTAGAATATATTATTATATTCATCAATATAATTGATGATGACCATTAAGGTGAAGTTCAAGGTATAAACCAGCCACATTTTTGTCAATAAGAGGAAATTCTAATTACTGCGTAGATAAAGTATTCGGTTTACTGTGTTACTTGTGCTGAATATATTGTTTAACTAGTTGGTATCATGTTATCGTTATCTCATACATGATAATCAAGTAAGTTCTTCTGAGATATCCATCTTTAAATTCCATGAATCATTACAAGACAAACAATCTGATCACATCATCTGATTAGTTTGGTAGATGAAGATCATTGCGGAAAGAAGTATTTCTTTTTCAATAAAATTGTTACATCATTTTTTCTTGGACGTAAACTCATCATGAAGGTCACATCTGTACCCCCTTACATCACCCGCAGGAGTGAAACGATACTTCAGTGACACAGAAATAGCTGAACTAAATTTAGAAATGGATTCTCATTTAATCTATAAAAAACCATTGATTAAAAATTCCTTCATCCAATTCTTTGAACAATTCTGTCAATTCCTTCTTTAA
This sequence comes from Belonocnema kinseyi, assembly GCF_010883055.1. NCBI lineage: Eukaryota > Metazoa > Arthropoda > Insecta > Hymenoptera > Cynipidae > Belonocnema > Belonocnema kinseyi. Next base: position 66,672,107 of record NC_046664.1, read on the forward strand.
TTCTTTTACCGGAAAATGAACGCGTTTGTATGAGTATCTAGTTTACATAAAAGAAGCAGAAGAAACGTGTTATCTCCCAAAATTTTTGACATTTTTAGTGAGTTCTCACTTTGTTTTTGCCATTTTTCAAAATATTTTTATACATTTAAGTACCAATTCGTTTTCTAATATTAATATTAAAAGTTTAAAAAAAATTGACATTTCTTACAAAGCTCATTCAGAATGATCCTGCAAAACAAACAGAAAACTTATATGAATAAAACCTGCATAAAAAAAATAAAAAACGCATGTTGTTCTCTCTACCAATAAAAAATGCTTCAAATTCCGAAAATAAAATGAACTTTTTTAACAATTACAATAATAACTACCTAAGAAAATTTCAATCTTCCCAAAAATACATTATTTCAGCAAATCAAAATTGTTTGAACAATTCAATTTTTTTAAACTTCATTTTTATATTAGTTTTATTTGAATAGTTGTAAAATTACTTAGACAAATTATTTACTTATTCTCAATGATTTAAAAAAGCATAACGTGCGATAAATACATACACTTCGTGACTAACTTAAGAAAAAATTGTTGTGCTAAACTGAAATGGTATAAAAAAAATTTCTTCACGGAAAAGAATGGCTAAGTCATTGGCAAACAATTAGACCCATGGTAACCATAATAATTCGCTTTTTATTGTTGTTTGTAATACTTCAAGTTTCTTGCAACGTTTTAAGACGAATTCGGATTACAAAAAGTTACACATTTTTGTTTTAAGTTTTTTGTAATAGAATTATTGTTGCAGAGGATTGTGGTTTAGTGCGATAACTATACGCATATATGCCACCAAAAAAATTATTTCTTTCCAATATTGCAAATACGTCACCATCAAATGTGGACAATACAATTTGTTCTTGGTTTTGCACGGCCTCATACTTATGCTTTCTTGGGCGTATATAAATTGGTTTATTCGCAGGAAAAGTGTATCTTCGAAGTTTGAATTTTCAGTTCGGATTTATAATGGAAGTAAGTCGAATGAATGGAAGTTGCTCAAGCCCATATCCAAGTATCCATTCTAAATTTACCAGAAATCTTGGACTACTTTTGTATTTATTAAAAAATCTTTGCATATCTTACATTTTCAATTATTTATAAGTTTATTTTCGTATTTCGATCTTATGGTACACAAATATATCGAATATTTTAATTTGAAATAATGTTCTATTTTGAAGGTCTTGTTTTAAAACTTAGACTAATAATACTTTTGAAGATGAAATTAGCTGTGCGTATGTCATTCAACAATTTAAAATAATTGTATGTTTGACGTAAATTGTAGCTTTATTTATATTTAGTACTGTAATAATAGTTTTGCCTACTTTTTTCCCAAAAAAAGATTTCAATTTAAGGCATTGTGTTAGTAGTATTATTGTCCGCGTATAGTAAAAAAGGTTTATACAGCTTATTAAGTAATTTCAGGATATTTTCTTTATAACAGTAGGATTTTTGCCCAGCTAACTTAAGGTGGCCTACCCTATAGGAAAATTAGTATACAGGGTGTCACAAAGGTAGTCGAACAGGCCTGTATATTCTGAAGTGAGCTATTTTTTACAAAGGTTAAGGTCATTCCCGTAGTAACTTTTAACAAGGAACCTGATGGTGACCTCAGTTTTGACGATCGGAAAAACGGAAAATTTTGCATTCAAATATGTACTTAGGTGTATCTATATGTATATGTATATGAAATGTAACATTTTCTTACTTATTTACTTACATAATTCGAATTTAGATACTCACAATTAAACACTCTACAATATTAAAAATCTATAAATAAAAATGCTGGATAATTTTGAAGATCTAAACTTAATTTCTCAACTCTACATCTTCCAAATGAAAGAAATTTGTATTGTGTATCATGATAATTGAAACTGTTTTAATGGTGAAACTTATATAAAGTGATCCACGTGTACACCTGGTCTAAAGGAAATAGCCACAGTATAATTAATTTTGTTGTTTCTGATGCAAGACTAAGAGAGTTAGTTAAAGATGCAAGGGTCATGAAGGGTTCTGAATGCAACACTGATCATTACCTTCTGATCTGAAAAATTCACTTAGGTCGGTGATGTAGAAAAAAGAGAACAAAGAAAACAAAACAAACGCGAATAAAAATTGAGAACCTACAGAAACCGGATGTGCGAATAGATTTCCAAAATAAGATAAGCGAAAGCATAGATAGGGTAACACGGGAGGAGCTTATAAGAAACAAAGAAACAGAGGGCGCATGGAGAATGTTCCGGGATATCATTGTCAGCTGTGCAATTGAAGTGTGCGGTACCGCGGTTGTAGGAAGAATGTCTGGTGATGCTTGGTGGGATGATGAATTTCAGGCTGCCCAAAAAGCAAAAAGAGAAGTGTACAAGAGAACTTTGAACATCGCAGGTCTTAGCGACGAGGAAAGAAATAGACGTATAAATGAATACAGAAACAAAAAGAGAATACTCAAACGATTAGTTAAGCAAAGGAAAGATAAAATTAGAGCAGAAGAAGAGCAGAAAATACAAAACGACTTTGAAGGAAGCAAGAAACTGCTTTATAAAAAACAATTAAGGAAAATAAATGTACAGAATTTGTCAACATGAGGAATAGTAATGGGGAAATGCTATATGATGCAAGCTCCTGTTAAATAAAACAAGAATCCAAACACCAAATTTGGACCACAACGAGAAACAAAAACAAAAAATCCTATTGCAATCTAAAAAAACCAAAAAATAAATAAAATTTTCGGACAAAATTAAAAAAAAAAAAAATGCAGCAACAAAGCAATAAAACAATTAAAAGCTAAGCGTTAAATGAAACTGTGAAATGAGTTTCAGGACTAAAATGCTAATAAAAACATAGATGTTCTTTGGATGTTATTGCAATGTTTTCGAGCACACGTCTTGAATTAGTTGATCAGGCAATTTTAAATAGATGAGGTAATATAAAAACTCGTAATCGATTATGTCAAAAAGATTTTATCGAAGGGATAGTTTTCATTATGGAGACAACTAATTTTAAATTTAATGGATATTTTTATAGACAGAGGTCTGGTACTCCCATAGGTTCAGTCATTTCACCGACTTTGGCGGAAATAGTGATGGAAGATTTGGAGGTTTTGGTTTCTGGGAAATTAGATTTTGTTTTGACTTTTTATTTTCGGCTTTTCAATGCTACCTTATTATGTGTTCCTCTAGAAAAGTTGCAGATGGTTGTTGATACTTTCAAAAGTTTTCATACAAAACTTCAATTTACTCATGGAATAGAAAAGGATAATAGAATCAGTTTTTTGGACAGAGAAGTAATTAAGGGTTAGGATGGTAATATTATTACCAATTGGCATAGAAAAAGTACATATTCAGGTAGAATTATAAATTTCGTTTCTACTTATCCCTTTCGAAACAAAATTGCAGTAATGAAAAACTTAGTAGACAGAGCACTACGTTTGTCCCATTTTTCATTTCACACAAGAAATTTGAATATTGTAAGGAATGTCCTTTTTCTGAATCATTATCAAAGTTAATTAAAAAACATATTACAATTAGAGTTTCACTAATCAAAAACAGAGAGAGTAATAATTTGCTTGCAGATAATCAGAAAGAGTTAAAGGAATATAGTTCGTTTAATACCTTTGTACTACCATTTTTTGCTCAAATTTCTAAAACTATTGAACTTATGTTAAACAATTTTTAATTCACATTATTTTCCGTATACCATTTGAAATGGATTTAGTGATAAATTTTTGTAAAGATCCTTTGGACAGTTTTGAAAAGGGTGGTGTTGTCTGTAAGATCACTTGCAGGATCTGTAAGATGAATTACGTGGGACAGACTGGCAGACTTCTTAATGCTAGGATAGAGGAACACAAACGTGATGTTCGTTTGGGACGCTGTTATAAGAGTGTTCTTGCCAGACATACAAAGGAATTGGTTGATGTTGAACATGAATTTGACGGGGATAATGTTCAAATTTTGCATGGTGAAAGTAATGAAAGAAAGACTGAATTCAGGGAAATGCTTTATATTAAAAAGCAAAAAAAAAAGATCTTTTAATTTAAAAATCGATTTAGATAAGTTGAACAAAAGTTATGCTAATATGATCAATCACATTTAACGTAGCTGTTTCATGCATTCTGTTCTTCTTATACTTTCTCTATTTCTGATTTAATTGTAACAGATACTTATATTGTGTTTACAAAAAATTGGACTACTGACCCTCATTCGATTCTCATGTATCAAAAAGAGAGCACCTGTTCGAAGGTGCTGTCAATTTCTACCACTTAAATTTTTCTTGCCTTGATAAGGGTATTGTACGAGTACCGAAACGTTGGTAATGCAATTTTATTTATTTATTTTTAATTTTCATTTTGAACGTTATTTTATTGTAATCAGATGATAGTAAAAATAAAAAAGACGAACGAAAGAAAAAGAGAAGGCAGGGGATGTGGTTGGATGCCTTCTCATTTTTCTTTCCTCTTTTTTCATTTTGGTCCGAAAATTTTGTTTGTTTTTTGGTTTTTTCAGATTGCAATAGGATTTTTTTTTGTTTTCTCGTTGTGGTCCAAATTTGGTCGTTGGATTCTTGTTTTATTTAACAGGAGCCTGCATCAATATGATTATTGGACGTTAAATAGAGTTTTTAATTTTTATTTTGGTTTAATATAAATTTTTAAATGCTATATGATGCAGACGGAATATTAGATGCTTTCTGAGACTATTTTTGGGGACAATTCGTAGAAGAAAATATAAGGCGCCAGAACTGCGGTGTAGAACACGATTCGTTAGAAAACTCAATTGAGAGAGTGTGTATCACTAAGTTTAGGGATATAATTAAGAACTTGAAAAACGGTAAGGCTGTCGGGGTGGACAGTATTAAACGCTGAAATGCTTGAACACGTTGGGCAGTACATACCACATAGACTGTGCGAATTGATAATTTATGTTTTGAGGTGGGAGACGTCGCAGAGATTTGAAAAAGGCGATTATCGTACCAATATACAAAACAAAGGGAGATAAAAGCGACTGTAATAATTACAGAGGAATTAGCCTATTAAGTACCGTCAGTAAAACATACTCAAAAATACTTATTCGTAGGGTAATGAAAATAATAGAAAAAAAGATTGTGGAGGTGCAAAGTGGGTTTATGCCAGGAAGGTCATTTACCGATAAAATATTTAGCTTAAGGCAAATCACAGAGAAAAGTTTGATAGTAGGAAGAAAAGTTTTATGTGCATTTGTTGATCTAGAAAAAGCTTTTGACAAAGTAGATAGAAGTAAACTTTGGGAAGTCCTGAAAAAGTATGGAGACAATGAATGGCTTCTACAAGCCGTAAAAACAATATATACGGGTAGCAAAGCGAGTGTGAGGGTAAATGGGGAATTGAGTGACTGTTTCGGTATTACTCAAGGAGTTAAACAAGGATGCGTTATGTCTTCATGGTTATTTATGCTATTAATGAAAAAGTGTTAAAGAATGGCTCTTTTTGACGAAGAAGGTGTGAATCTCGAAATAGTAAGGGTACGTGGGTTAGCGTTGGCAGATGATAAGGTTGTTATGGCAGAGTCAATCGAAGACTTGCAAAGATTGTTGAATGAACTGAATGCAAGCATGAAGAGCATAGGCCTCAAAATTAACGAAAATAAATCAATAACTATAGTGTTCAAAGGAAAGAGTGAGAAAACACTATCTACTATTTTATTTAATGATCAGAGAATTGAAAAAGTTGATAAGTTCGTACACCTTGATAGCTTATTTAGTAGGGACGGGAAGATAGATGAAGAATTAGATAGACGTATAAAACGAAGGTAAGAAGGTTATTGGTAGAGCAGGGCCACTTATAAGAAGCAAAAATATATCAAATAAAGATAAAATGGCAATACATAATTCTATATATGTACCGACTAGACTATGTGGTAGCGAGACATGGACTTATCAAGAAAAAGATAAGAGTAAAATTAACGCGATTGACATGAGATTGATGCGCATAATATGAGAAAAACCTTTGACGCACAAAGACAGTAACGAGATAATTTAAAAAGAATGTGGCGCAGAAGAGACGCTAGTAGACACATGGGAAAGAAATCGGTTAAGATGGTTCGGACATGTTGAGAGCATGCCAAATGAGCGACTAACGAAACAAGTATATCAAGATAAAGTAAATGGCAGTGTACCCAGAGGTAGACCGCGGAAGCAATGGTTAGAATGTGTGAATGAGACCCTAGTTAGAAGAGACATAAGAAGCCACCGAAACACGAGAGCCTGCATCAAAAATGAATGGACGTAAAAGAAACTAGAGAAGTATGCCAGGATAGAAATGTATGCCAGGACAGAAAAGTATGGCGGCAAATATTTAATAAAAAGAGTGTCACTAAAGTGAATGACGCCTGCAACAAAAGACCTTGGACACAAAAAGACCCAAGTGGGGAACCTTACATTACGTCTTTGTGAGGATCTTCACATGGGGTGATTGCTAGAGAGATTGATCAGCAGCCTGGGTCGGAGCAGTGTGGCGGAACGAACGTGTTGTTTGCATAAATAACACGAGAATTCTGGATCAATCTAAAAATACTTTATCAATTCCTCACGTTACTCCTTTCGCCACCAAGTGAGTCACGCCTACCCCGAAAGGGAAATGTCTTAATAGTGTAATAAAAAAAAATCTACCAATATTGTGGATACCTTTATTAAGGTGTCTAGTAAGTTTTGCAGCTAAACAAAAGTTTTGGTTAACATAATGTAGGCATAAAAACTAAATGGGTAGCTTTCACTAGGTATTAGTAAAATAAACCAAGATTCGTTTAAAAACATTTGATTTTCAAGGCATTTGGCCCTAACAAATAAAGTGAGCTGTAATGCTTTTCCTGAAACTTCAGCTTTAAAGTTTTCTTTGTTATTGATGAAATTTTTGATGAAAGAAAAGATTATTCTACATAAAAAAAAATTTTGAACATATAAAATAATATTTTTTGAAAAACTTGAGTCTTTGAGCGCACTTTTAATTTTTATCACTTTATTCTGATTGTTTTTGTGTTTTATTCTAATAGTTAAAATGCTGAGATTTCTTTTCAAACCTAGAAGTTTAATATCTGTATAGAAAAATTTTCTATAACTTTGCCACATTTATTTAAAAAAAATATTCTTTGAATACGTACAATCATCAACGAGCAATTTGAAAAATATAAAACCAAATAATAATAATAATATTTGGAATCAGAGAGTTTATTTATTTCAAGAAATTGGATGAAACTCAAAACTTGAGAATCTTTTTCTGGAGAAAACAAGCCGTTGTTCTATAAAATCAATTTTTTTTTAAATTGAACAAGAAGAGATAGAAAAAAAAGTTCAGTCAATAATACAAGTTTTTCCATCAATAAGTATTTCATGTTTCAAAGTTTTGACATTAAATACAAACTTTTCTTCCTTTTCAAACTATAAATTGGCTATTTTTTGTGTTCATTAGAAAAATATTACATTGAAATTCATAAACAAAGTCCTGATTATTTTTAATATTCTTTCAAAAATGTCAAGATTCATTTGTTGTCTATAGTTGATGGTTTTTAATATAAAGAACAAATCCGTTGCAGGTTTTCTTATTATTTATTATTGTTAAAAGCAAAATAAATCCACAATAACCTTTAATATATAGTCTCATACTAAAACAATTATTTTTTGTAAATTTAGTTTATATGATTCAAATAAAAAATCAGCAATGGTAATAAAGAACTCTGTTGAATCTGCACATCAACACTGCTAGGCATAGTAATAGAAGATTGTTTGTCAAGAGTATTCAAAAACGTGTTAAACTTTTGATTAAAATTTTTTTATAGTTTCATCAATGCTGTCGAGCATCAAGATGTAAACACGTTACTGTATAATAAAAGATGATTCTTTTTCTGATGCCCACTGGAGTTTCCTTCATTTCAGTTTGGGTCAACGGGATAACCATGCCGCTTTCCATGTTGATTTTAGCCCGTCCTTTAGCATGAATTCGAGGATTGTATGTATATATTCCACTAAAGAAACTTTTATTTCTCTGCAAGGTTGTAAAGACGTCACCATCGAATGTCGATAATACAACTTGCTCTTGGGTTGGCATGGTCTCATATTTATTCTTTCCATTAATACATAAATATATATAAAGTGGTTTATCCCTAGAAAAAGTGTATTTTTGAAGTTCGAACTGGCGGTTCGGATTTGGAATAGGAGTAACGCGAAGAAATGAAAGTTGATTAAGTTCATATCCAAGTACGTTAGAAAAAAAAAGATTAGTAGAATTCAAGCGGGCAGGAGGAGACCTGGACCAGGCACGAAGAAGAGCTTCGGCAGGAGGAAGATATCTGGCAGGAAAATGTTGTCTGTCAGAAGTAGAAGATGAGTCATCAGGAGGAATTTTAGGAATAGGGGCGCCATTTGGAAGACAGTCGAACTGTAAACTTAAATCTGTAAGAAAAATTAAAGTACGAGTATTTATTCTTTTTAAACATCTTGGTCCATCAGGAACTTCTATTGTAAAAATTGTGAGAAATGGCTGGGAGACTGTTAGGAAATATTTTTTAATGAAATCTATTAAAAACTGGACCCGCAACATTTGAAAAGCTTTATTCTGGTCCAATTCTAGGAAAAATGTTACTTCGTATGTTATTGTACAAAATGTGATATATTATAATGTAAACCTATACTGGTGTCATGGTATAAAAATATGTAATTTCAAACAAACTCAGCATGAGTTTGAAAATAATATAAATTTAAAAAGGGTCGTGATTACGGCAGGGAAATTTTTATTTGTGAAAATTTGATGGCTTTCATAAATAACAATTTGTCTAACGTAATCCACATCCTAACAAATGAATATTTTTCGCTTTGATCAAGGTTCATATATGCTATCTGAATTACTTTGATGTCCTTATCAAATATTCATATTTATATATTAAAAGTAAGTCAAACAAAAAAAGTTTTATTACCTCCACCATCGCTATCGTAGTAAAAAAAGCGATTCCTTCAAATAGCGCTTCGTTGAAAATCTGAATATAACCGAACATTTTTTAAATGATTTAAAATTATTACGTACACGTTTCTCAAGGCCTCTAGTAAAGTTTAAAAAAGAATAATTTTTATAGGAATCATGCAGACATCGTTTTTATTTTTTATTTTTATCTCTTTTACGCCTAATCCTTATCGTTAAAAGATAAGGTTTATATTAAATAAAAAAAATCCATTTAAGGAAGTTAATTTTCTTGAGAAAAAAAAACTCTACAACTTTGCTTAATATAATTTTTTTAAACAGTTTTAAATAGACTGATTTATTTGTTATTTATGTTTTTGATTTTTGTTAATTTTTATATTTATGTGATCTTATTTGTCTCACTCATGCACTCATATGACAAATGATAATTATTCAGAAAGAATTTCCTAATACTGTTCACAGTTTTACAAATCCTTAGGTTGTTTAAGCATTTCTTGACAAAAACTATTTTCAATGCCTAAGATCATCGAAAAATAGCTTAAAAAATCTAAAACAAATAACAACTTTCAACCATAATTAAATCATTAAAAAAAATAGCATGCAAAGAAGAGGTCGAAAATGTTTCTTTTGAAAAAGCCAGCTTTTATTTAGTGAAGTACAATTTGATTTAATATGGCAAGAAGCAATTAGAAAAAAGTTTGTACACGAGTAAAAGTTTCTCTAGAAGCAATTTTGTTATATTTTAAAGTGTTCTTATTAAGAAAGAACTTTTGGAATAGACAAATTAAATCAAATATTTAGCGAAGTCAATTATTTCATTAAAGCGAAGTTATTTTGTCTCCCATAAATTCGAAAAGCTCATCATTTGTAGTACAGTTGCTTTTTTGAGTGAATGTGTTGGAATGAATTCAGATTAAATTTGTATTAATCTTGGACAAACTAAAATATAGCTTGGAAAAGAATAGCAATTAGGATATAATGCAGATTTCATCACTTCGGAAAAATTATTATTTTCGGAATGCTTAAAAGCGCTTTTAAAATTATAACTATAGTATCGTATTATATTTACCAATAGAATTAAGAATGACCATTGTGGTAAAGAACAGCGTGAAAACGATCCACATTTTTTGGTATCAGGAGAAACACTGATTACTGCGTTGCTAAAGAATTTGGTTTACAGTGTAAGTACAGTACCCTCCCACTTATCGCGACTTTCCCTACTCACTTTGATCCCGCTACCAAATTAAAAAAAAAGTGGACATTTAATGTTACGTATTTAATCAGCTAGTTTCAATATATAAAATAAAGAAATACGTTAACATTTCGAGGTCTTACCGGTCTTACCGATTCCCTCATAAGATAGCTATCAATATTAAATTGGTAAAAACATAGTCTCTGGTAAGCGCAATTTTGAAAATCATGTTTTAAATAAACCAAATATTGAAATCGACAATAATAAGAATACTTTGCAACATAACGACCCTTCGTTAATCAATCTATTAAATGTTATTGTTGCAGAGGTTTTAGGAGATTTAATTTGTTTGGGCAAGAAGTGCATTTCTTAATTTGTTTCTAAATTACATCAACATGCCTACGAAATTGTTAAGGATTTAGAATCCAACGTGAATAAAATTGCAGATGACGCTTTGGTTACAGCTTGTTTTTATTTTTCATGCCGACAGGATTACTGCAAAAAACATCAAAATAACTGATTATTTTTTATATTGTAAAAAAGATTTATTATTAATAACAGCAGATAAGGGCAGCGTTAGAAAAAGAGACATTCAAACTAATCCTTTGGTGCACACTGGATAAGTTCCTTAGTTATAAAAAATATAAAATAGGGATCAGTAAAAACCTTATAAATGTCACTGTCCTACTTTCTAACAAGTCTTTTTACGTTGATAGCTTACAGATATTTAGAAAAATTGTATTGTATAATAACTATCTGATTTAATTAATATAAAAACATATCGAGAAAAGGATTTCTGAGTTATACTTTAATAAAAAAACAACCCACTAACAACAATGAAAACAAAGGTGAATTAGTTGATGTGAAAAAAGAATATTAATTATAGCTGTGGCTGTGTATTTTGTAACTTTCTATCTGTTTTATGATCTCTTATTTGAAAACACTGATACTAATACAGTTTCCATAGAAATTAAAATTAACATCATACCAGCAAACAAATAAAATTGTCAGGCCTAACTACCCTGAAATAATCAGCACTCTGGTCTCTGCATATTCAAATTTCCAATCTGCCCTCGTCTAGTTCTTTAGGACGTGACATTGTTTATCGTGTTAAAATTCATATATCCTTATGAAATAAATAAGAGGTGAAGTGAGTATGCTCTTAAAATAAAAGTACCCAAGAATCTTTTTGTGTAACCCATGCTCGCTGCTTTCAAGAATAAATTTGTGAGTCCACTAGATTATGGGCCCATTTTGTACGAGGTGGCAAGGTTCCATCATCAGAGTAGAAGAAAAATGATAAAGAGTAAGTCTTTCTGAATTATCTTTCTTTGTACGGAGGTTCCTGTGTGCCGCTTGTAGAAAAAATGCGAGTGTAATAGAAAAATTCGAAACCGATGTAAAAAGAAAAGAAGCTTTCGGCCTCATTTATTGACAGCCGCAAGCGTTGTTCTGTTTTGTACGGTTACAAAGAAGGAGTTGTAATAAAGAAATTACTATTTATTTATTACCGAAGCTTTCATAATTTAGTTTATAAACAAGAGAAATTAGAGAAGTGCTTTCATTCATATGAATAGAAAAAGTCATTTTTGAGATAAATCGTAAAAAAATTCGAAAACGTGCAAGAAAAAAAAGACATTGATGTGTAATTCTCGGAATCACGGAAGTAAACAAAGCTCGAAACCAGCGTCGCGTGAGTGAGTGTGTGAGAGGAAGAGAGAGAGAACACAGGGTGCGTGTACTGCAAGTCGCAACAGGTGAAAGCCGTATGCGTCTAAGCCTTAATTAATGCCAGTCTCTCTTGCGCTAACGGAACGCCCTATGCAAAAGAGCCATGATGCGCTGTGCGTGTCGTGGTATACTACGGGCATCAAGCCATATACTGAATAACTTTAGAATATATATCACATATAGATGTCTAAGACAAAACAGAATGATTTCAGAATTACCTGAAGATGAAGAAGAGCAGAAGACAACCAGCAGAATTTTAAAGTTTGTCAACTCAATTAAGAAACTATCACGCTGCTTATAAGATTTGGTTGATGGATCAAAAATGATTACTGAAGAAAACTAAGTACATGCTAAAGAGCAGATGGGGATATGGTTGACATGACTTCCATTCCCTACAACCGCTTCCATATATCTATTTTAAATCTTATCTTCACTATATACAATTATTTACAACTAGTTACATCAAGTCTTATATCTAGATCCTTATCTCTATTTCCTTTAACAGTGAAATTTAGTACTTATTAGCACACTACCCTTACAATTACATAAACATTACTTACAATATTTACGCCTATAATCTAAGCTATTTTCATTTCCTTTTTCTTTCACTTGTTTATATACAGTATGTCCCATATTTATAGGGCCACCCCATTTTTTAAGGATAATTTTTTTTCTATTGAAACAAAATGCACCAAATATTTTGAGTGGATAAATGAGTCGAATTAAC